>NC_085872.1:2247500-2332500 GCF_034702125.1 Engraulis encrasicolus | reverse complement strand
ATAGACGCTGCAGTCAGGCTCTTGAGATTTGAGGGTTTTTTTTTTTTAAATGTGGGTATGTTAGAGCTAAACACCTTCCAATGCAAGATGGGGGTCTTAGCTTTTAAATGCAACTCATTTCATGTTTTTATGTGCTTCGGAGGCTGATATATTTAGGTTTTTATAGGCTTGGGGCACATTTTCCCAAAGGCATTCAGCAGGCATTTTTGCAGGTGCCTTCGACTTAAATGATCTAATGTGTCTGGCTATTACAGGAGGCCCAGCTGATGGGAAGCTGGTACCTGGAGACCAACCTCTCAAGATTAACAATGTTGCGGTCGATGACTTGTCTGTGGAGCAGGCTGGGGACCTCATCAGGTACATTTGTCACCTGCTAGTTCCTTAGACTGTTTAAAATGTTGCTAATTCTTTCTATCAAAGGGCTTGGTGACATCCTCTTTGTGTGTTACAGGGAGTGTGAGGATACATTAACAATCACAGTCCTCAGGATTACTGTGGTAAATAAACATATGCAATTAATCACACACACACACACACACACACACACACACACACACACACACACACACACACACACACACACACACACACACACACACACACACACACACACACACACACACACACACACACCATTGCATCGAACCATTGCATGACTATCATCTGGCTTTCATGAAACAATGTAGCGACATCCATATGTACTAAGGCTAGAGATGTCCCCTGTTCAAATGTGTTTATTTCATCCACTTCATGCCAATTACAGGGGCCAAAATCATCATTTATAACTCCAGAGAAGAGAGCTAAATTGAGGTCCAACCCGGTGAAAGTGCACTTTGCAGAGGAGGTGGTGGTCAATGGCCAGTGTCAGGTGGGTTTTTCCCAATATGTCAGCTGATGATGGGATTGATTTGTACAATGCACACAGCACTTCCCGTATCCAATAACAGCTGCAACTGGTTAATAGATGCAGACGCAGCCTTACTTGAATTAGCCATAATATGACTGTCATACTGATATTTTTGTTTTGTTCTTTTTGTTGTTGGTTTTCTGGTTTCAGAGTCAGTGGTAGGATAAAGTGAGGAATTGTTAAACAACCATACAGTATACTGTCCCATTTTTGGAAATAAGCTCATTTTAAACCTCCCCTTGAGTTACATGATTGGGTTTTACCTTTCCCCTATACTTTCTACCGTTGTCTGAGTATGGTAGTGCACATTTTACCTCCAAGCTAGCAGTTAACATTGCACTGCCGTACTCAGAGAATGGTTGAAAATACAGAAGAAAGGTACAACCCTATTATTTAACTCAAGGGGAGGTGTAAAATAAGCTTATTTCCAAAAATGGGACAGTATCACTTTAAGTGATATAGAAGCAGACTAATGCCGATGCATCAAGTTTCATAACTTTGTCATCTGCTACATATTTGATGTCTCAGTCTGTACATTTGCTTGATTGATCTTAATGGTGTGCCATTGTGCCAATGAGCTGAAATCTGATCTAACAACTAAATCCTGCCTGCCATATCCCATATCATTTTCAATGTGAGAGAGAGAGAGAGAGAGAGAGAGAGAGAGAGAGAGAGAGAGAGAGAGAGAGAGAGAGAGAGAGAGAGAGAGAGAGAGAGAGAGAGAGAGAGAGAGAGAGAGAGAGAGAGAGAGAATACATGATACACATTCCTGACCGATAACCCCTACTTCAGTTTGTGGACAGAAATATTCAGCACAACTAAATTACTATGGTCTAAAATTGCCCATGGTGTAAATAGCTACAGTGAAGCCTGGGGATTACCTGTTGATAACCAAATCTTTATATTTCCAGGGAAACTCTTTACTTTTCCTGCCAAATGTCCTGAAGGTTTACCTGGAGAATGGCCAGACAAAAGCCTTCAAGTTTGAACACAAGACCAGAGTTAAGGTATGTTGTGCAGACTGAACATGCAAGTGGAATAGCATCTACTTTGGACATGCACACAGGGCTCAGCCCCTGCAAAAAGCCATTGGAACAGTATTGGCTAAGTATATGTGTTGAGTCGTCAATTAACTGTGTGACAGGGGTTCAATTGTATGTGACTCATTACTGACAATTACCCTGAATGTGTGAGAATGCCATGCAGTTGTGTTGGGTAGGTTAAGGAACTGAGTGAGCTGACATAAATATGGTCTTTGTCAGGATATTGTGATGACACTGAAGGAGAAGCTGTCCATCACCCGCATTGAGCACTTTTCCTTGCTGCTGGAGCAGCAATACAGCATCACCAAACTAGTGCTGCTCCATGAGGATGAGCTTATACAACAGGTATGTCTATGCAGGACACACACACACACCCCACACATCACGGGCAGAGTTTCATACAGCATGTGTGTCAGTCATTTTTACTTTTTTTTTTTACTGCAAGCCATCATTTAGGAGTCTAACATTTCTGCTGTTTCCCAAGGTGGTGGAGAAGAAGGAGACCCATGACTATAGGTGTTTGTTCAGAGTTTGCTTCATGCCCAGAGATCCCCAGGACCTTCTGGATGAAGACCCCGTAGCGTTTGATTATCTCTACTTGCAGGTATGCTTTATGTATGATAGGTGTGTGTGTGCGTGTGTGTGTGTGTGTGTGTGTGTGTGTGTGTGCATGTGCATGTGTGTGTGGGAGAGAGAGAGAGGCTGGAAGGGGGGCAGGGTCATATATTTTAATCAGTCATTCAATCAACATTATTTATAAAGCACATTATCATTACTCAGACGTCATTCATAGTGCTCATAGCTCACAGCTCATATCAACAAGATTATAGCTCATAGCAACAAATCAAAGCAGATGAAAATCAAGCTGTTTTTTTATTTCTTTTCATAGCATGCCACTGTTGGGGCAGTTCTAATTTCAACAATTCCATTTCACTCTGCCTTTTTTACACTGGGCACAACCAGTAGAGGAGGCTCTGAAGACCTAAGACATCTTTTAGGATGATATTTCTCTTAAGCATATTTGCGATATATTTAGGACCTAGGCCATTGAGCAAATTATAGAGTTTTTCACTCAGTTAAAGTAATATGATGGCTATTCTTTGTTTTGGTTAGAATTCTAGCAGCAGTGTTGTGAATTAGTTGCACCTGTCTCTGTGATTTTTGGGAAGGCCTTTTGAGTAGAGCAGTAGTCAAATCTGTAATGGATTAGTTTTTACAGATCCTATTGAAATACAAAATCTCTAACCTTAGACATGCCCCCTAAGATGACAAGAAGGTGATTTAGTTGTGTTTCCATGTGAGCACTGAAACTGAGATATAGACAACATTTAGTACTGGTTATGTGCTAACAATACAGAGAACAGAGCTTTACTGACTGTGTGACTATTGAATGCTGATCTGAGTGTGTATATGTGTGCGTGCGCATGTGTGTGTAGAGTTTGAGTGATGTGTTGCAGGAGAGGTTTGCCATGGAGATGAAGTGTAACACAGCGCTCAGACTAGCTGCACTGCACATACAGGAGAGACTTGCCAGCTCTGGACAATCCCCTAAAACACCTTTGAAGACTATAACGTGAGATCACACACACACGCAAACGCACACGCACACACACACACACACACACACACACACACACACACACACACACACACACACACACACACACACACACACACACACACACCATAGAGTATGTAAAAATAATACTTCAATTCATTTCTTTACACAATATAATGTGTATCTGTATTATTTCATGTGTATTGGTTTGGTTTGTAAACAGGAAAGAATGGGGCATCGAGAGCTTTGTTTCCAATACCCTGCTGAGGAACATGAGGGAGAAGGACCTTAGAAAGGCCATTAGCTACCACATGAAGAAAGCCATTTTCTTGGAGCCCAAGCAAAAGGTGAGACTGTGGACTAAGTGTTGGTGTGTGAACAGTTTTGTGTATGTGAAACCATCAAATCATTAGTCCCTGTTTTGAACAGAAAAGAGCAGAACTGCATCAATGTTGCTCTGGTTTTCTCCTCAGTTTCAAGAAATTTGTCCGTTTCCCTCGATGAGAACACAAAAAGGAATTACTCCTTAGAATTGTGTATCTATTAGTAATGCTGAAATGTTCAATGACCTGTCGCTAATGCCAGTCTTCCTCTCTCTAGGTGGTACCAGTTAATCAGGCGAGGCTAAACTACCTATATGAGATGGCAGAGCTCAAGTCATATGGAGGGAAATCTTTCAGTGCCACAATGTTGGTAAGACTTGGATTTTTCATGTGTCTGCAATGCACACAGAGCGGTTAAAAGGTTAACAGTTTTTTTGCACTATAATCTAAGAAGACATCATGAATACATTGCCATAACAATGAAATGTATTGCCAATTGCTAAGATCTATATACGTATATGACTTTGCACTAATATGAGAGTGTGAGCCAAACAAAAGTCCTATTTGTTTTCCTCAGCTGCAGGACAGAGAGTCGATGGTCAGTCTGTTGGTGGGTGTTCAGTATGGGGTGAGTCAGGTGGTCAACCACAAGCAAAGTGTCGTTAACACCCTTACCGAGTTCAGCGGCATCACCAGAGTGGAGCTCATCCCTGAATCAGAGCGGGTCAGCCTGGTTAAAATCTACCTGCAAGACATCAAGGTAGTAAACACGGCCTCAAACATCAGTGCACACTTGTACACACATACCGAACGCTCACACACAGCGAGATGAATAGATCCTGAGATTGTATGTGTTTTTTTCTATAGCCCATCACCTTGCTACTGGAGTCAGGCGCTGCGAAAGACTTATCATGTCTGGTGGCTGGATACTGCAGAGCCCTGGTTAACCCCAACATATGTGTTTTCCCTTGGCTTTGTAATCGTAAGAGCCATCGGATATCCGCAGAGGAAGGTGTGTAATCATGGACACATACCGTACACATACAAAGAAGATTTTACACTGGCCACAAATACATTGACCCCCTCCTTTCTCTCTCTTTGTCTCTTTGTGTCTGTGTGCATGCAGGTTATGTATCTCATTGTGGGAGTGACTCTGAAGATTCGGACACAGATGTGGATGCTCTATTGGCTCACATGGCCTGCGCTTCCCAAAGCAGTGACCACAAAGCAGCCTCTGGCTCCAGCGGTGGCCAATCACCAAAGAGTGAAGGCAGGGAAGAGAAGGAGAAGTCAGAAACTCCACAGCAGAAGGAGAATGGGCACATGCAGGAGGTCGAGGAGAAGGGTGTGAGGCCAGAAGATACTAACACAAAAATCACATGGGAATACAGTCAGATGGAAGAGCGGAGTACTGCTAGTAGTGCTGAAACAAGTCTGAAGACAGAGACTGCTGATGTTGTAGGCCAGGTGGAGGAGGAGAGTTGTGGAAAGACGCATGGCCAAGGCACAGAGGAGGAGCAACGCTGTTATGTCATGCTGGAAGAGCCTGCCTCAGAAACATCAGACTCTGGCCGGACCGATTCACGATTCTTGGCTAGCCTGTCTAGTGACTCCATGGATGCCCTGGAGGAGGACGACTTTATGGCCGTGTGCTCCAACCACAGACCAACCCAACTCAGTGTGGGCCTCACCCACAACACACCAACCTCATCCCCAGGCATTCCACACACAGCCATAGACCTCTTCACTACTAACACCCAGGATGGGTCCTTCCTCAGTTATGCAGCACTCTCCATTATGGCTGAGGGCCTACCGAGTCCACCAGAGGCGAGTGACGATGAGCTGGAGGAAGAACAGATCCTAAAATCTGCTGGTCTGGACCTGTCAAAACTGACTCCCTTATCTGCACCAGGGCTAGACTTGTCCAAACTGACGCCATTATCTGCACAGGGAAGTTGTGTGTTCACCTTTGAGCAGTGTGATGCACGGCAGTACTACAACATTTGCTCTAACGTCACCCCCGACAGTGCCAGAAGCCTACTCGGCGCCCTGGCAGAAAAACAGCCGGATGTGGTCGTGGAGACTGAGATGGAACGTTTACCAATTCTCCACCCTCCACCAGGCTTTGGAGACAGCAGCTCTGATGATGAGTTTTTTGATGCGCAGGATAGATTCACATCCCCAGAGCAACCTTCCTCTGTTGCCATCACCAGACGTGAGTTCACAGGCACCTTTCACCAAAAAATAGAAAGTCATTGCACGCCAATTGAACAAATCTCCAGGCACTTCCGTCTCAAAATATTCTGAAAATATTACTGGGTGTCCCCTAGACATAGTCTGAACAGGAGGCCTCTGAAATCTGGAAAATTATTTTCAGTCTCTTTTTTCAGAGCACTCAAGTACCTTGTGGGAATTTACACATATTTTAAACATTTTCTACCAAAAGCTTAAATATACTTTTATGCACCTGCTTGTGTTTTATTCTACACCCTACATACAGACATTGCCACCGTGTCTTTGGAAACACGTCTTGGGGTTTGGCCGCTGGAGGGAGCCACCTAAAGCATACTGACGTCAGTGTTAAACAATTCCTATTTTTATGGCATAAAAGGTGCATAAAGGTAGCCTGGGCGAATAGCCGACTGTTGACTCCGTCAATCAGTCTGGCAAAAGCCATGAGGAATCCGTCTCCGTGGACGATGGGAGATGGTCTGATCTTAGCGTTGCAAAAGCATACAAATAACAAAACGAAAGTGTGAATATAGTTACCTTAACCAATCAGTAACGGAGCTCGCGGGTGAGTTCTACATCACCACTCTCAACTGTTTGCTGATTGGCGAAACACTGAGAGAACCGAGCTCGAGGCTTTTGCCAGACGATGTGCGGAGCCAAAATATTTGGGTGGAGTACATGGATGGAGTCGCCAGGCTAGCATAAAGGTGCATAACATTTTAACAAACAGGAGTGTCATGAAGCCTTCAGGAAAAAATAGTAAACAATATTTGTACATTCCCACAAGGTTTTGGGTGTTCTGAAAATTATATTAAAAATGATTTTCCACCTTTGAGAGGCCTCCAGCTCAGACCATGACAAAACTTCTTATATGATTATAATAAACATTTATGAAAGTGTTTCTACTAATCTCAGTAAGAAAGAGGTGAGCCCATGTTAAGTACAAATATGTATTTTGGATGCATAAACAAAGCACAGTAAAATATAACATGTTGACCAACTTCGATTGAGTTCTGAGATGTGGGACCATCTTGTGCAAACAGCTACAGACAGCAACTATTCATATATGAGCATGCCAAATGGGCCTGTGATAGGCATAGGCAGACAAGGCGGTCGTATAGGGTGCCAGTTGCACCTAAAAGTCCCACAGAATAAGAAGATCAAACTTTTTTTTTTTAACTTTACATTGGCGATGATTGTTCATGTATAGATGTTAGTAGGTACTATATCAGCTATGCTTAATCAGATGTACAACGTTATGTTTACAGTTGCCAATTTCTAAAGGCACGAAAAGGAAACGGGGTACTCGTCTAGGGACCAAATTGACTTGAACCGGCCCTGGCCATCTACGTTGTACACCTATAAAATGGTCTGTAACTTGGAAAGGGCACTACTTCACCTAAAAAGGAAATTTTAATAGTTTCTCTTGGAGGTGTAGCCCAAATTATGCACACTGTTCCACCAGTAGAACGCTGTAATGGTCATTGAAATACTTAGTACTACCATAGTACTACACTATTATGACATTACACTGGACATTACGACTTGGTCATTGCCAGTCTGATAACAGCAAATTTATAACAGGGGCAGTGCCTTAACTGGCTAAGGAACACCCAGTAATATTTTCAACATTTTTGAGACAATAGTGAGTGAAGATTTGTTTGATTGTTGTAGAATGACTCTAGATAAAGCATGATTTCCCACCATTTCCTTTAAAAGACCTCATTTTTCACCTATACACACACATGCAGGCCATTGTTAAAACAGTGGAAGTACAAAAGATGGTAAAGACAGCCTTTTGTGATTTATTGTATATTGAATTCTGTGAGACAGCAGTTTGCCTGTAATGCAGGAGCTACTGTACTATTCCAGTTATCATGAAACCTGATGGGAAGGTGCATCACAAGCTCCAACCCATTAAGCTTTAGACCGGATCTGACTCATGGGCCAGATCAACAAATTTAGCTGCTCTTTTGCCAACGTTGTGGGATTAGGTACTTGGTCTTGGCAGGGGTTGGGATTTTCCAAGCTCCCTTCTAGTTTTAAGTAATTCAAAACTGTCTAATGGAAGCCGAGTAGACTACATAACAGTTGCAGCTATAGCAATTATTGCGCCTCCCAGTATTGTATTTTTCTGCGCTCAAGGTAGGGCATAATCAGTATTGTATTGCTGACCTGCACACTACTGGACATTACCTGTAATACATTGAATTAATTGCTAAATGTGCAATGCCAGTAAAGCAGATAATATATGGGGAATTGAAACTTGATGTGGTGTTTGGTGAATACCTCAGTCATCTATTCTGTTAATAGATTACGATCACTGTGTCAAACTGTAAAATATTCAGGTTTTAAAATATTACTCACTGATGTACCTCATTAGTTACTTTGTACATTAGTTACATAATTGCTTGACATATCATTATATTGATCATTTACAGTAAGTTTGGCTCTAAAGTAATGGTACTGTAAATGTCTATGTAAAAGGAGGAAGCCTACTGGACTCAACCTCATACCACATCAAACACAAAAACATGCGGTTAGGAATTTTAATCACCTTTTTTTGTATTTTACAGAAAATTCAATAGACTCCAGCAATAGAAAGCGGACCCTGAGCCTAAGTGACATTGGTCTCTCCGTTTATGAACTGGGAGAGAAAAGGAAAGGGGAGTGGAGAGAGGATGAGGAGCAGACAGAAGGTCAGAATTCCATCTCTGAGTCCAAGTGGAAAGTCATGAAGCAGCGACGGTCCTTCGTCGAGACAGACTACACATCACTTGTGTCCTTCCCTGAACACAACCACAAATCCAACAACCATTTTGAGGTCCTACTTGTACCCAACATACAACACCAAACAGAAGATACGCACCACCAGAGCCCCTGTCTCACGGTATTACCCCTGACCAACACTGAACAGGAGCCGTCCCAACTGGAGAGCAAGCCCCTCACCAGGCTCTGTGCCAAGCTGAGTAATGCCATGGCCGAGAGCCGTGGTCATCGCCGCCGGCACCTCTCGGCCCAAGTGGACATGGAGGTGGAGCCGGATGCCATGGAAACCAAAGCTGTGACTGACCTGCTGTCCTCCTCTGTCAGCGCAGTGCGCCGGAGCACCGCAAAGATGGAGGCAGATCTGAAAAGCAACTGCAGAAGAACAGACGAAGAGACCGAAGAGGGCATGACAGACAGGATGCCAGAAGGTCTGGTTGCCAGCCATCTCTTCTTCAAACACACTCATGGATCTCGACCTGCAGAGGCACAAGAAAGTGAGGGGGAAAGGCAAGAGCATGCCAGGCCTCGCTCCTTTACGGCCGGTCACATTGACACACCCGCAGCTTGGCACAGACCAGTCGTGATCCCCACAATATGTTACACCCCCAGCCCTGATGATGAGGAATCAGAGGGGTTGGCTAGGGATGTATTCAAAGTTAAAAGTGGTAGTTTAATAGAAGCCTTCAAGAGGGGGCTGTCAGTGAGCCGTGAAAGCCTTACCCAGGCAGAGCAGAGTGAGCTGGACGGTGAAAACTGCTTTCAAAAGTCTCAAAAATCCCCAGTGGAACCCACCACTGGCTTCATGCTCACCCCCTGCGCCCCAAGCAGCATGATTGGCCGGCTGTCAGCATCGACACTGCGTGGAAAGATCCAGAACTTGCCCCTCTACTTGTCCCGCTCCCAGGAGGTCCTGAGTGATGCCAGTTCCGGCAATGGCACCCCACACAAGAGGAGGCTGTCAGAGTCGTTCCGCGGCAGGAGGGGGAATGGGCAGCCAAGCCAAGACATGGGTAGTGGAGAGGTTACCGAAGTCAAAGTGGTCACCATCGTGTCTGAAGAGGTGACAGAGGTGATAGAGGAGATGGTGGAGGTCAGCCACCGTGGTCAAGCTGCCCAATCGCATGATGATTCTGTCAGCTCAGAGCAAGAATCCAGCTCAGAGCAGAATATGAGCACCAACCCCTCCTCCATGGTAGTGGTGACCACACAAAGCATCCCTAGCACAGAGCACAATATGACGAACCACATGCATGCCATGGGTTGTGGGCTCTTCAGAAACTGTGAGTCCCAACCCACTGATACTCAGCCCAAGTCTCTGCCCAGTCCTTGCCCACATGGGAAACCTGAGCTGGGCTGCCGCAGTGCGCTGGCGCTGGGCTGTGACGTGTTACTGGAGAGCGCCCAGGCACCATTAGAGGCCTGTGACTGTCACTCAGTCTACAGCAACTGTTTTAGTGGCGTTTTGGATGGGAACAGCTTTGATGATGAGCTGACTGTCTATGAATTCTCCTGCCGCACAAAGTCAGATCCTCTTCAGTCCAGCCCAGTGTCAGCCATCCCCCCACCCCTGACATCTACATTCTCCCCTTCGTCATCCTCTTCTTCATCCTCCTCTCTTCCTTCTTTCCCGTGTGTGATGTTACCCCCCTCTTCCTCTACCGAGCTTAGTCCTCTACTTTCTCCCCTTGAGCCTGTCAACTGCTCCCTGTCTGACCCAGAAGAAGAAGCCATCGCCTCCCTGCTGGCCCGTCGCTACCCGTCACACCCTGCAGGCTTCGCTGCACTACAGCGGGACCTAGAGACACTGCTGTCAGTGTTGGGGGGAGCCATCAAGTCTCGAGGAGACTGCGAAAACCTGGAGCACCACAGAGATTCATGTGCAGCTCACTTCTCTGAGAACAAACGCAGAATGCATGAAGAGGCACGGGGGCTGCTGGCGGGGTGCCAACGCGTGGTGCGCGCAGGGCAGACGGCGGAGGAGACGCTGCAGGCCCTCGTGCAGAGCTTCCGCTCCTTGGTGCAGTTGTCGTCCGTCTGCCTGTGCTTCTCCAGCTGCCCGCGCTGTCGTGAGCGTCACGGCCAGGCGCTGACGGGTCTCGCCGACGTGGTGAGGACATACCGGGAGTTCGCCCACACCGCCGAGTGTGTGGGCAATGCAGCAGCTACAACGGGGAAACGCAGCAGCTGCCACGACCTCAGCATCAAGCTGCTGGCTCGCCAGTGCACTGCCCTCACCACCTCTGTCTTCTGCCTCACACAGCTTTTCCGCACACTCACTGCACTCTGACCTCCAACCTCACAAATCAATCCTGCAGTCAAAGACCTTGAGGTCTTGGACCGAAGATCACTTGAGGTCCTTGAGCAGATAGAGTTCCTCGTGGGACCATGGCCGTTCACCTTAACCAGGGGAAACACTTCAAGAAGAAACACTGTGATCCTACAGTGCTCAAGCAAATGGAAGCTTTCCGTGTGTGTGTATGCCGATGGGGTATGGTGTAACGATACCCAAAAACGGGGGAAGAATAGTCTTCCTACGCTATCTGTATTAACCAGAGGGGAGGAGGGGCTCCAGTTGCGATCTGGGGTTGGGATAAAGTGGAGGAAAGGACCTCACTCTTTCTCAGAATGATTTCCTGGAGACTATAGTGAATGTGCTTTACACCTGTTGTGCCCGAGCACAGGTTTACAAAGAGTGAGCATGCACACGCACACACACACACAGGCATGCACATGCACACGTGCACGCACACACACACACACACACACACATACACACACACACACACAAACACACACACACACACACACACACACACACACACACACACACACACACACACACACACACACACACACACACACACACACACACACACACACACACACACATACACACAGTAAAATGCATGGCAACTAAAGGGGCCATGAAGGCAGTATTTCTCATTCAGTGACCATGACTGAAAGCATACAGTACTTGCTTGAATATTCATATGTTTATGTGTCAGTTCTCATATCCGAATGTATTCATTTATTTATTTATGAGTTTGCTTCACAGAGTTTATGTCCCACGTCTCATCAACAACTATTGTTCTGTGAACAGATGCTGAGATACACTGATACTTTGGGTAGTTTGAATCCAGCACACTTTAAAACCCAAGCTAGAAGCACTCACACATATGTATGAATCCAGATTATGATTTTATCTTTCATATGTTTTCAAGAGAGGTATAAAAAGCTGTTTACAAAATGTAAAATCTGTGTAATTTTGTTATTTATACCAGTAACTACCTAAGAGTACCAAAGGGTATGGCTGAATGTGTGTACCTGAGTGCATAATGAAGCACATTTACGAAGGATGAGCTTGTTTGATTTTAGTTTGTGTTTTTCAGATTCATATTAAGGATGTCTTAGTCTGGAAAAAGAGGCAAAGGGGGAAAGAGAGGCTTGTGTCACAATGATGATGATTCACATGATAAATACTGCTCTTAATTTTACTAATTGTGGTTAAAAAAAGTGACTCAATATGACACTCGTCCCAACACACCATACATTTCATATATCCTGTACATTAAATCAACATTTTTTTCACCCAAAAGACACTGTTCCCCCTCACCTGCCATTAGCCATCTCTCTCTCTCTCTCTCTCTCTCTCTCTCTCTCTCTCTCTCTCTCTCTCTCTCTCTCTCTCTCTCTCTCTCTCTCTCTCTCTCTCTCTCTCTCTCTCTCTCTCTCTCTCTCTCTCTCTCTCTCTCTCTGCATGCTGATCAGGTGCAAGTTTTACCAGAGAGATCTGAATATGCCTCGAGCTATTTTCAAACCAATCATCTTTTAAGTGGGCACAAACCAGTGCTGCTTTGAAAGAATAACTAGATTTGTATTGCAGGTAAGAGAAATACCATAGCCCGACTATGTTTGATATATTTATGTTATTTACATTGGCAGAATGGTGCAAAGAATTGGTATCAGACGTGGGAAACCATTACTATCTGCAATGCTGCCTCCTAGTGTGAGGGATGGATGTACTGTATGAATGAAATGCAGTTAACGCTTGATAATGGTATACTCACACTATTAAACTACCTTTTGAATGAACTCTTTGCCAAACTATGGTGTGTTGTTTTTAACTGTATGCACAAAAGACAGCGGTGGCAATATTATACCAAACTGTGTATCATTACAATGCCTTGATTACAGTACTCTCTTGTGGTCAATATGTGGGATTGCAAGTTCATTTACCAAGGTAGGTTAGCCCAATCGTTCCCAAACTGGGGGTTGGGACCCCTAAGGGGGCAACAGAGGTACTGAAGGGGGGTCGCGGAGAGAAGGGACTGTTTGTATAAAACCTTGAATATATGCTTTTATAAACTTTCCATACATTTTTAATAACAATATTAATTTCAATGGGTAATACATGTAGGCTATTTACCTTCCTGCGATTTACAGTTTAACAAAAATGATGTTTTTTGCATTTTTGAAAAAGAGGTTGCAAAAATATTTGTATGTCCAAAACGGGGTGCCAGCAGAAAAAGTTTGGGAACCACTGGGCTACCTTATAATTATGGGAGGTTAAAGGTGCTCGTTTCTGTTTCGTTTCGTAAAATGACACCATTGAACAATTTTTAAAAAAAATCAAGGTTTGCAAACAAACATCACTTTATTTATGGCTCTGTAGCAGGATCCGGATCTTAGTGACTTGTTCCTTTCAAAGAACCGTTCAAAAAACTGGCTCTTTTGGCTATTTTTTAATTATTTATTCAGTGTTTAGAATGTAATAGTTTGACTCCACCTCAAGGTAATATTGTCCAAACAACTGATTATTCTCCTGCTTCTAAAGACACTTTTTAAGGCAAACAATTGTGTTTTTTCCCAAATTTAATTACTCTGGTCGAGGTCACGTGCTTAAAATTAATGAAAAATGAACGAAATAACAGTCGAGTGGACTGTTATTTGCTTATTACTGGAACTGCCCCAGCTGTGATCCGGTTCCCATCGTTCACTTCAGGGATCCGTTCAAAATAACCGTCTCGTTCGTGAACGACACACCTCTACTCAATAGGAAAGGGACTGATGGAAGGACTTGAATTGGTAGTGTTTACATTTCTTGAGGTCCTCTGCCATCCCATATCTATGTCTGTGCATATCTCATAATCATCTTGGGGGAGGATTGGAAAATTACCTCATGCTGGAATCGAACCTGGGTCCCTGGCATAACTATACAGTTGAGCCACTGCCAAGGCCCGCTGGCCTGCTTTTTACAGTTCTGGCTCCTGATCTGTGTCAAAAGGTCATGCCTGGTTCTGTGTTCGGGGCATCCCTCATGACTGAGGGCCATCATGTGGCAATGGGTGCTAGTCCAACCATTTACTCCTGTCCCTTCCTGGTCCTTCCATCCTCTTGTCTCTTTGTTTTGTCCTACCTCTGTAGAGAAAACAAAGATTCCAGCCAGAGCATAGCAACGCGCCTGGCAGACTCTGCCCTCACTAGGGGGCAGATGATCTGGCAGTGCCCAAGTGTTACATTTTATTTAAAACAATTAATGGTGTGCTTTTTCAGTTAAAAAATGGGGTGTGAAACAGGTATAAGTGAGGGTTACACTTAGGCCAGGGGCGGGGAACCATTTTCATTCAAGGGGCCACTTCAAATTCATCCGAGGGCCGTATGAACACAAACCAGGATTTCCCCCTACACTTAAGGCCTATATTGAAGGCAGACGCCTTTAAAACAGACCCCACCTTCTCTAAGTCCCCTGAATATAACTTAAAGGAGCACTCCTGCCAATTTCAATATGCTGTTGTATTGCTCACGCTACCCTTGACTTGTCACTACCCGGTGATGCTGCATTTTTTGGCTCAGCCCTTTCCGAGATGTGAGCTATTCTAATGGGGGGCAGGTTTTGTTTACATTTTAAAAAAAATCTTAAAGGGACACTGTGCAGGAAATGGTCCAAAAAGGTACTGCAACTATGCTGCTCATTGAAACTGGGCTGCCTATTGCCAAATTTGATATATACATGAAAGTTTACTAAGTAATAAACAAATATGTTCTAGTTTGGTCCAAGTAGTCATTTTTGCAGCTAAAATGACTATTTTTGGAAATTCAAAATGGTGGACCATGGAAAAGATCCCCCTTTTCATGTATGAAAGGTGCAATTTCTCCAGTCATAATGAATACTTAGAATTTGATGGTGGTGGTAAGTATTCATGAAAAAGGTAACATTCGTAAATGGGTAGCATAAATTCTGGAAATAAACAACTTAAAATCTCACACAGTGTACCTTTAAGATAGGCCTACTCCACTGTTTGCTAGTTGTCTGATGATGTTGCATAACCTTTTGGATGTTTTTGGGAATAAATAAAAATGTTTTTGTGAAATGTAAATAAACAGCTGCCCCCATTACAATGACCAGGGGTCCGTATCTCGAAAGCGTCTTTGCTAACGACGGTAGCAACGTCCTTTCGTAAGAGCGACTCAACTCTCTCTCGACAGCGACGCTCACCACTAAATCCAAGGGAATGGTGAGACGGTCTTAAGACTGTCTTAAGAAGGTTAGCAACGACAAGAATCGAGAAACGGACCCCAGGATCTCAGAAAAAAAAAATCCAGGGTTGTGTGAGCATTACAACTGCATGTATAAATTGGCTGGAGTTATCCTTTAATTGTATTACAAATGTATGTTTTAAGATTCCTTTTCAAAACACGTCATATTTCATGTGAATCTGCATAACATTAAATTTATAATGGCCCTCGAGACATAGGTTCCCCACACCTGACTTAGGCTGTACCTCAAAGTCAAGGATCCTGGCCTTGGTAGGACGTAAAACGCCCAGTGATTGGATACTCCACGGAGTACACCAATGAGTATCCAATCACTGGGCATTTCACGTCCTAGCAAGGCCAGGATCCTTGACTTTGAGATACAGCCACTTCCTTCCCTCCCACCAGGGCCACCTACCTACCTTAGTGCTTGTATCACACTGGTGGGTGAGGCTCCATGGCCTCACAGCGAGCCATCCTAGGGCCCTCTTCTGACACCATTTTGAAGAGAGTGAGTTGCCCTGGACTTGAACTTGGTCCTCTGTGGTAACTTGGTCCTCTGTGGTAACAGACACTAATGCCTCTTTTCCACTGCTGATTTTCTGGTAGGCCTACAGCTCGACACAGCGCGACTCAGCTGCAACTTTTTCCTTTTCAAATAGGCACGACACAGCTCAATCATGAAGCAAAAAGTGGTGGCTGAGTCACGCTGTGTCGAGCTGTAGGCCTACCAGAAAACCGGCAGTGGAAGAGGCATTCCTTTACAACCACTTCATGTTATGGTGAACAGATGCTTGTGAAATTGGCGGTTATGCATTGTGCACCACAAATCACTCGAGAGACTAAACAATGTATATGCACCTGTAGGGATGAATGATTCAATGTTGTAACCTGACCGGCCTGACCGGTTATCTCAAGTCTCAACGGGCTCATAATGGGCGAATGACTCAGACATTCGAGGGCTGAGCTTTTGTACAGAGAGTTTGACAGACTGTTTTTCTGACCAACAATCAACGACATTATTGGTAGTGGCAGGCATACACCGTACACACTGATTTGTCATTCTTCACCAGGTGCGCTTTCCCCTTCCGCATTTTTGTCAGCTGGTGGAGTTCTGGAAAACAAGCTTGTCGTGTCAGTGAACATTCTGTTTGCATCTGGCCCTCGGCTCGTACAATGTGAGGATGTTAGTCATGAAATGTGAACTTATAAACTATAGCATTCCCTCGTACAGTGTGAGCAGAAGCTGCGATTGAGCGTATGCCTGCCTTTATAGGAGATATTGAACTCCGTATCCTACTGCTATGCATTCTTTGCCTTGAATGAAAATGGGACTGACTTCAGAAATGGCACACGTGTGCAGAATCCTTCTACATTGTGTTTTGATAACGGGTTGCATTGTGGAAGCCTTTGATCCCATGTCAGCAGTCAATTGGATTGGACAAAAGTTACAATACGAAACTTGTGATGACGGTTGGATCAGATTTGACTCATCTAGTAAGTATGCTATAATTCATTGTTCTGAATACTTTTGCTGTGACATTTCTGTTCAAGGTCCGTTTCAGTGTTGCAATCTAGCTCAGGCTTGTCTACTAACCTACTAAGGTAGGTACTAGGAACGTGTAAAGTGTTCTGCTTGCTCGATTGCCTGTCCTCGTGTGTTATTGGGGTTAAAGATTTTTTAATGTAAATATTTTAAAATATTATTTTACTTATAATACAACTAAAGTGTAGTTGGCCTACAAGGACACAGACAAATACACACACAACTCAAACACACACAATTAACTATTTTGTAAACATCCTAAGAAGATGGATCTTTTCTCTGTGTCCACTAATTTGAATTACCGGTAATCTACCCAAAAACTGTACTTTGGTCAGACTAGTAAATATTAGTTCATTACTTAGTAAATATTCAGTAGCCTCTTACTGCAGATGGGGTCGCCGGCGGGCCTATTCCGTATTTGCTGAAAATGCTCAACTACATCATAACAACATTGCTATGACAGTGCCGAGAGCCTTAAGTAACAGATTAAGACATAGGCATTACAATTTTGGTGACAGTAAGGTTATAACATAGGTGTTGCGCTAAGGAGTTCAAATTTGATCATGCATACTCTGGCCACAATACATAGCCTACTCTACTGTACTTTTAAAGGTTGTAATTGTAACTTTTTATGGGGGGGGGTGTTCTGTGACTTGACTGAAATGTATTACATATTTGTTGATCTTAAATGCAAATTGTATTCATGCAGAACTGGAGCAGGCCTTGAATAAGAAGCTCTTTGGGCAGCATATAGCATCGCCTTTGGTCCTGAAAACAGTGACTGGATACATGAACAACCCGAACCCCAAGAAACCACTGGTGCTCTCTCTGCATGGCTGGTCCGGCACAGCGAAGAACTTTGTGGGCCAGATGATTGCAGAGAGCATCTACCACAAAGGCTTGGAGAGCAAATTTGTACATGTTCTCTCAGCCACTAAACACTTCCCCCACCAGAATCATCTAGAAACATATATAGTAAGCAACCACTGTGTTACAACCGTTCAACTGGCCATTTCTCCGAAGCTGCTTTGTTCAGTGTCATACCTCTCAACAATCCAACAATTTCCCTTACATCTCCTTGGAGGTAGCATATTTGGTGGTTTACTATAAGTTTAAGTAATTGAAATGGTCATGGGGTATCCAACATGTTAGTCAACGTAACTTAATGACTTAATAACGTTATTTAATGAGTGTGTTTTGCTACATAAAACTCATTGCTATTTATTATGCATGTTATTCTCACAAAATGTATTAGCTGGAATGGCTTGTGCCAACAATTGAGTAAATGAAGCCTAAGCTCCAGCTTCAGCTTCAGAATTTAGCTTAGAATACAAATTGTTTGGCTTGGATTTGAATTAGAATTTTGAGAGGTTAGAACAGAGCTTCTGAGAAATGACACCCTGACCACTATCATAATTAACCCCATTATTATCCTGGCACTGTTTACTAATTGATCCTATTTTATCAAATGACTACCTCAGGACTGGCTACAGAAGCGGGTGGAAAGCAGTGTCAGAAAGTGTCCTCATTCTTTGTTTATATTTGATGAGATGGACAAAATTCAAGCTGGCCTGATTGACAGCATCAAGCCATGCCTGGACTACCACAACAATCTGGATGGGGTTTCTTATAGAAAAGCCATCTTCCTTTTCCTCAGGTTAGTTTAAAATCATTTATTGCACAATTTGCTTAATTTTGCCCCTTAGAACAGAATGAATATGTATGCCTGGTGTAGAGCATTGGAATAAAATCAAATGAAAGGTTTGGGTGCAGTGCCCAAACAGCACCTCAAAAAGGTTAATTGGGTCAAAAGGATGACTGCATGTTCATACTTTGGCCTTAAAAGTTCCAATACTCAGGGCTGAGTTGGAAGGGCAGGTTCACCCATCATCAAAGCTACTGTCAGTCTCTCATACAGCTTTAGTGAACATCTGTTTTTGACAGCGTTTTCATACCTGGTCCCTTTCAGTTCAGCCGCCTAAGCCAACGGGTAGTGACTCAGCATTTTTGCCGCATATGTGAACGCTCCAAAACGTACCCAGACTCATCGGAAGCGAACTGAAGCGAACTGAACCAAGGCCTTGGTTTACGTGGTCTCATTTCGGTTCGCTTATGAGTTCTGACAAAATACAGTTGTGACTAGGTATAATCACTTAAGGAGGGCTCTAGAGGACCAGGTGTAATAAAGAAGAAGAGTGACACACCATAAAAGCCTACCAGGACCAGAAAGATCAGTCAGTTATTTTTGTAATACACTCACAATAAAAACAAAAACAGAACTGAGTCCTTCTGCTGTCGTAATTTGGTCCACTTAAAGAGGACTGAGTTTGGTTCACTTAAAGGGGACCAGGTGTGAAAACCCATTATCATAGTCATTATCATTTTCAAGGATCTCAATACAAAATGCTCCCTTCATTTACCTACACTGACAGCCAAACTTTCCCTACATTTGACCGGTTTGCACAGGGCCGGTTCTGGCTTATTTGGTGCCCTAGGCGAGTTTGATTTCTGGCGCCCCCCCCAACCCCCCTACCTTTGAAAGAAAAAAAAAATCTTTCTTATACCTCACAGAACACAAGACTAATATCCTTAGTAAGCTTAACTAAATAGCATCAAGAACAATAACCGTTTTTCATCAAATGGATTTGTGGTTCTTTTTGACAGGCGACCAACACATCAGATTGAGTCGCATGAAAGTAGCTTCACTGTGTGGTGTGTTGGATGTGATGGTGGTGGGGCCCCCAACCCCAGATGAGAGGGAGGTTATCAATGTGTTTGAATTGTAACGTGAAATTGAAATGCCAGGAGAGTGATACAGTACATTTGCATGTAAAATGCATGTGTAGACAATAAGCCTACCAAGGAGGTCTGCATTGATCTACACTATCTACAGCATCACAAAGCATGGCAGCATAACAATTTTAATAAGCTACACATTTGTGCTGTCTTCCAAACCAATTTCATTTCTGGACTGGAAATAGTGGTGCATTTGTGAGTAGGAGAATGAGAAGGGGGGTATCTATGTGTTTGGAGGGACAGGGTGAGAGAAAGGGAGAAGAGCTGTCACGCTATTGAATTTCATAATATACAAAATATAGTAAATAGCCTCACTTGTCTGCTGTGCATGGTTCTGTTACATGATTAATGTAGGCTATGTCATTCTGGTCTGGAAATTAATGTTTTTTTAAGCTTACAAGCAGGTAATTCATGTGGATGGAAGGAGATGTGGCAGCTAAAATTGTTTTAAACATTGCACCAGTCTTACTTTACATTGCTTGTCAACCTAAGCAAGTATTATGATATCAGGTGGGTGTTAGTGAGTAGTGAGTAGGCTACTAACAGCTACTTTACTGGATTTCATTGCTTGGCATACTTGGCTAATGTTAGCATGCTAACTAGCGATTTCTCTGATCAAAAACAAAGCTCTTTTTCTCTCTAATTCCAAATAGTAACATAACTATTAGGCTTTCCATAATCACAAACGGTTGCTGATTAAATCACATAGTTCCAAAACACCCTCTGAAACTCCTGCATCATGCAATGAGTGGTTTAATGAGAACATAATAATCTCCATCCAGCAGAGCAGCACTACTGTTTGCGCTTGCCCCCTCTGTCTCTCGAGTGAGTCTCCAAATTCAAAATAGACCGCACGCTGTCACTCGTCCCGCCCCCTTTCTCAGAACTGTCTGTTTATTGGTTCACAGACTTCCCAGAGACAGTTGGAAGAGATATTACTATTGGCTGAGGGGCGCTTTGCCGTGAGGAGCGCCGCTTTCGCCACTCTTTGTTGATTGCGACTTCATAAAAAAAACTTCATATCGCAAAATTACGCATAGGAGAGCGCCATTTCGGCGCCCTTTCTTCACATGGCGCTCTAGGCGACCGCCTAGCCGGCCTATGCTAAAAACCGGCCCAGGGTTTGCAGGTGCTAATGTCAAGAGCTGAGGACACAAGGCATTTTTTTTTTTGGGGGGGGGGGGGTTGCCCTCATTATGACAGGACAGTGAAGACTGATGGGAAACAAGTGGGGAGAAAAAAAGATGGGGAAGGATCTGGAAACAAATTGGGGTCTGTAATTGAACTCGGTCCCTGGTCCCTTCTTAGCCCATTGAGTCATGGCACCCCTGTATTATATTTTCTGTATTTGTCTACTCTGTCACTGCAGTAGTCAAGTCAAGTCAAGTCAAGTCAAGTCAAGTCAAGTAGGTTTTATTGTCAATTTCTTTACATGCACTGGTCATACAAAGAATTTGAAATTACATTTCTTGCTTTCCCATACAGACATAGACTAATTAAGGTAAGGACATAGACAGTATAGACATAGACAGTACTTATACATGGACTTAAGACAGTATGGACATAGACAGTGCTCATACAGACATTTAAAGTGCAAGACTGGACAACAGAAGACTTGTAGAGGACATACATTAAGAGGTATTTGTTGTGTTTTTGTGCTTTTCCTAAAAAAAAGTCCTTTATAGCGTTCTGACATGGTAATAGTAGCATTTTGAAGAAAATAAATATAAAAAGGTCTGTCAAGTACACCAGCAGCAGTGTGTGTGTGTGTGTGTGTGTGTGTGTGTGTGTGTGTGTGTGTGTGTGTGTGTGTGTGTGTGTGTGTGTGTGTGTGAGTATGTGTTTAGTGCAGGTAGAAGGTGCGGTGTGCGTCTTGTGTGTGTGTTCGTGTGTCTGTGTGTGTGTGTTGTGTGTGTGTGTGTGTGTGTGTGTGTGTGTGTGTGTGTGTGTGTGTGTGTCTGTGTGTCTGTGTGTCTGTGTGTGTATGTTTGGGTTTAGTGCAGAAAGTGCAGTGTGCTTGTGTGTGTGTGTGTGTGTGTGTGTGTGTGTGTGTGTGTGTGTGTGTGTGTGTGTGTGTGTGTGTGTGTGTGTGTGTGTGTGTGTGTGTGTGTGTGTGTGTGTGTGTGCATGTTTTGAGTTAGTGCAGGTTGAAAGTTCAGTCACAAGTATAGTAGTGCAGGTGGAAAGTTCAGTCGCAGATATGGTGGTGGGGGATGAGGGGGGGGGTTGTCAGTGGCCTTGCTGGCTAGAGGCTGACAGTGGGGTGGGGGGGGGGGGGGGGGGGGGTTGTCAGTGGCCTTGCTGGCTAGAGGCTGACAGTGGAGGGAGAGTGGGTTGAGTGTTTCAGCATCTTGATCGCTTGGTGCATTGTGCTGCTCCGCCAGCCGGGTGGTACGGGAACGGAGGCGCCTGTACCTTCTTTCCAGAGGGCAGGAGGCTGAACAGTGAACAGTGTGTGTGCAGGGTGGCTTGTGTCTTTGATGATCATCAGTGCTTTCCGGGTGAGGCGTGTGGTGTAAATGTCCTGCAGGGAGGGGAGTGGTACTCCAATGATCTTCTTCGCTGTGTTCACAACACGCTGGGAGTGTCTTCCTGTTTTTCTCCGTGCAGCTTCCTCCCCACACTGTGATGCAGTTGGACACGACGCTCTCTATGGTTCCTCTGTAGAATGTTGTCATGATGGAGGGTGTAGCACTTGCCTTCTTTAGTTTGCGCAGGAAGTAGAGACGCTGATGGGCCTTCTTCGCCAGTGATGTAGTGTTGGTGGTCCAAGAGAGGTCGTCGCTGATGTGCACTCCAAGGAACTTGGTGCTGCTCACTCTCTCCACAGCATCGCCGTCGATGGTCAGTGGTGGCAGTTGTTTTTGGACCCTTTGGAAGTTGACAACAATCTCCTTGGTCTTGTTGACATTCAGCAGGAGGTTGTTGTCTTTACACCATCTGGCCAGCAGGTCTACTTCTTCTCTGTAGTGAGTCTCATCGCCCTTGGTGATGAGGCCCACCAGTGTTGTATCATCCGCAAACTTCACTAGATGGTTAGTGCTGTGGGTCGTTGTGTAGTCGTTGTGCAGTAATTCAGGAGGGGAGAGGATCAACGAGGAAGCCCTGGACTTCTGGAACAAGGGACGAGACCGAGAAGAGATCCAGCTGGAGGATTTGGAAGCAAAAGTCTCGCTCTGGATTTTCAACACAAAGGGTACGTCACACTTCAGTGTCCCTTTCATTGTTCCAACAGATTTTTTCATTCTTACATCTTTTTCGTTGTCCCGACAATGTCTTTGTTCTCTGATTCTCAAGTCAATGTAAAGGAGGATGTCTTTAATGTATCTACGTTTGTATTTCTCTGAGAAACAGATACAGTACATACTGTAAAGACATTAAAGACATTAAATTAATGGGTCTCCTCTTAGGTGCTTTCTGGCATGCCAGTTTCATGGATGAGCACCTGGTTGATGCCTATGTGCCTTTCCTTCCTTTGGAGTTCAAGCACGTGGTCCAGTGTGTCTTGGCCGAGATGGAATCCAGAGGTATAGAGCCAGACCAGAATGTGGCTGACCGCATGGCACAAGCCATGACCCATGGGCGCATTTATGCCACACAAGGCTGCAAGACCATCTCCAATCGGCTGGAGTTCTACCTCTAATACCCTCAGTGGAGGTGTTGACTGTAGAAAGTGACTTTGTTCTTAAGGGGAGGTTATATATTGTCTTTCTTTTCATGCTTTTTAAAATATTTTGAGGGGTCGTTATGCCTTTATTTTCAGGACAGTGTGAAATGTGAATGTATGTACAGTATGCATTGTGTGTTTCTTTGAATGCAATGAATAATGAAGGTGCTTGAGAAATGCTTTTGGCAAATAATCAGATTCACTACCTATCGTTTCACAACGAAGTAAGACTTGAAAGGTGCACCACTGCACTACGCAAGTTAATAGCCTGGCAGACTCTGCCCTCACTAGGGCAGCCGATCTGGCAGTTACATTTTATTTAACACATTTAATGGTTGGTGTGCTTTTTCAGTAAAAAAAAGGGGGTGCGAAACGGGCATAATAGTAAGTTAGTTACACTTACACTCCCTTTCCTCCCACCACCCACCAGGGCCACCTGCCTCACAGCAAGCCATCCTAGGCCCACTTCTGGCACCAAAGGGAATGAGTTTCCCAGGACTTGAACTTGGTCCTCTGGGCCCCTATCAGACTGGGGCACTTACAACCAATTAATGTTATGTTGAACAGATGCTTGTAAAATTGGCAATTATGCATTTAGCACCTCAAATCACTCGAGTTTGATGCTGCTGAACTTTGAAGAAGTGAATGATTTAGTTTTCTGTTGCCAGTGAAGTGTCCTGTCCACGTGCACATTTATTTTCTGATGTCTGGTGAAAGAGTAAATAAAAAGGCCTAAATATTTTTGATATAACTCCGACTTCGTACCCCCCTCTTCTCCACTCCGCTCGTGACGCACATCCTTGACAGGAGGTTGCAAGCGCTTCCTCACAGGTCTCTGGAAATGAGTGGGCAGGGAAGCAGGAAAATATTTCTGTCCCTCTGCACACAGGACACAACCAAAATTGAAACACAGAGTACATTTTCTAAGTATAGGCTATGAGTTATTGGTTATTGATACCTATTATTAACTATGTCAAAACAGAATCACCATTTATGCCTTTTGAATGCACACATCAAGTATAGGCTACCAGACCACTGCTAGAGGACTGCTTTGTATGAAGTCAAGTCAAGAGGGTAGAACCTTATAGTACAAACAAGTTGGCTACTCAAGAAAGCACTAGTCATATTAACTCAGTAATAAGGCTACACAAGCTATCGCGGGTCACATAAAATCACCACGTGGTCCCCGGGCCTTGTGTTTGACACATGCATAGGTGGAGAATAGTATATGAACAATAGCCTATATGACATAATTGTATGACTTAATTTTTCATATATTTTGTTATTTCCATTAGCATCAGAACACCTTGTGGACATTTACCGTAAGTGCTTTGAAGCATATAATCACTAAAATTGAGGTGCATTAGGCCTACCTACATTTGATGGAAAATGCATTATGGTGACATTTTGGGCAATAAAATCAGATAGGCCTAATGATGTCATAATTACGCCAACTAGGACACGCGTCTCTGTCATGCGGGCGTGCGTGCGTGCGCCTAACTTAGTCCAACATGGAACAATGGAATAGAATGATGCCGACTTCAAAATACGCGGCCCTGGTTACATTTACTTTCTCCGCAGTAGACAATGATAGAATGATGGCGAGTTCAAAATGCGTGGCCTTGGTTACATTCTATCCACGGTGGAGTGATTATGAGATGTGATGAGTCTCCGGGGATGATTTCCACCTAGACATCCTCCCCCTTACCGACGCGTAGAATAGCAGTAGAACACGTCTCATCCAATCAGATATCGCAAAGTAAATTGACCGGATCTAACTATTGTATAATACCAAATAATGATTGATCATACCAAAATGATGTTATCTATGCATTTGTGTATGTAGATCATCTCCTCCAAATGTGGTGGTCATACGCTACTCCATTCATAAGCTGAATGCCAAAAAAACCCAGTCTGGATAGGGTTAAGTCACTTCATGGCCAGACCCCTGTGTACATCTCTGACATGCTTCAGCAGTCTGCACCCTGGTCCCTCAGATATGCCGACAAAGGTCTTCTCCACTCCATGCTGCCCTGTCCCGGCTCACCATGCTTTTGCTGTGGCAGCTCCACGTCTCTGGAATGGTTTACCTCTTGACATCCAATTTGCTGGGTGTTGAATTGTAAATGCTAGTGGATAATTTTACTAATAATGAATAAGCAAAAATACAGTTTTAAAGGCCTTATAATTTCCTACCTAACATACTATAAGATGGGAATGAATTTCATTTTTTTGTAATTAGTATATCAGTTCAGTTTCTGTAATTATAATAAACTAGGTTACCTATTCTATCAACTCTCTCTCTCTCTCACACACACACACACACACGCACACGCACACACACACACACACACACACACACACACACACACACACACACACACACACACATTTTAGGGACAGTTGCCCCACTGGAACAAATTCAAAGTTCACCAGCAACACAGAAGTCAAATATTTACCAAAGCCCATATGAGGAGGATGCATTTGAGACACATTTCAAATGAAATACAACTGACTATATCAGACAGTGATCAGAAACTCAGTCTATCTGTAGGCCTACTTTGAGCATACCTCGAAAGGTGTCTGTTTTATTGTTGAGCCGAAATAAAGCACAAATCTCCTGATGAGCCTTGTATGATTCCACTTGCTTTGTTCGTACTTCACAAACTTAGTGCACTGACACAACGGGTGAATATTAAAACTACACAAGCTATGGATCAAACTGTGAATATTGTTTTAACCTAAAATGAAGACCTTAACAGCAGTAGCCAATAAGAAATTGTTCTGTGAAACAATGTGGAAATGTTTCTCAGTTCGGCCTACCAGTGGCTAGTATCATCAAGACCCTCCCTATGCTCATATTGGCTGGGAAAGCGGCTTGGGTACCTCCCCGTTGACAGGCAGCCAAAGTCAACTGGCGACCTGTACCACGGCGGTCAAGTTTTCAAGACCCTTTCATCAGCTCACGAACCTACTGCCGCTGACTGTCCACCCAATCAGCCACCTCTGTGTTACTGGATTCTGTGGTTACCAAAAGATGTGGCCAAGTCGACTCGCCGTTCACCGACTGCAAAGGTTTGCCGCTGCGCAACTCACCCTCAGCGCCATGCATCGAGCACAGTCCACTCTTCCTCGAGTGTACATCACCCGAAGCGTGCCACCAGACGGGCTGGACATTCTACGAAAGTCTGGACAGTGAGTCTGTAGTTTTACAGTATGCTCTTGATCAAATTCAAATATAGCAGTGTGTCTCTTTCTAACAAAGTAGACTACAAATTCAACTATACCTGTCTATCTATTTCCAACCTGTGCCCCTCACTCTCAGAGTGCAGTTTGAGATGTGGGACTCTGATGATCCAGTGCCTCGAGAGGAGCTCCTGAAAAGGGTCAAAGGGATGGATGGCCTGATCTGTGTGCTAACAGAGAAGATAGATGCCGAGCTTCTGGATGCAGCTGGTGTGTGTGTCTGCGTGTGTGTGTGTGTGTGTGTGTGTGTGTGTGTGTGTGTGTGTGTGTGTGTGTGTGTGTGTGTGTGTGTGTGTGTGTGTATGTGCACACGTGTCTGTGTTTGAAATAGCATTTGTGGGGTTATGTGTGTATGTTGAGATGGTCTACAGTTCATAAAAATGTGTTTGTCCATCCGGTCTGAAGGTCCAAACCTGCGTGTGGTGAGCACAATGTCAGTGGGATACGATCACCTTTCTCTCGGTGAACTCAAAAAGAGGTCAGTCATTCCTGCAGCTCATTGATCTATTACTTTTTGTTGTGTATTGAATGGTTATCCTCCTTGTTGAAGGAGCACTTCTGGCAATTGTAATATGCTGTTGTATTGCTCAAGCTACCCTTGACTTGTCAGTACCAGGTGATGCTGCATTTTTCGACTCTGCCCTTTCCGAGATCTGAGCTACTGGGGGCAGCCTTTGTTTACATTAAAAACCTCCTCAACATAGGCCTATTCCAAATATTATCCCACAAGGTGTCGCTGTTTGGTAGTTGTCTGTTGATGTTGCATAACCTTTTGGATGTTATTGGGAATAAATCAAGATGGCTTAAAAAAAAAATGGAAACAAACTCTGCCCCATTACAATGACCAGGATTTCGGAAAAGTCTAAAGAAAGAAAAAAAAACTCTGGTAATGACAAGTTCAGGGTAGTGTGAGCATTACAACTGCGTGTCGAAATTGGCTGAAGTTGTCCTTTAAATAATGGTATATAACAACACCTATTAAGAACCAGTGTGTGTAACTGAGTGCTAATGTGTTTGTGCTTAGAGGGATTCGCGTGGGATACACTCCAGATGTGTTGACTGATGCTGTGGCTGAACTGACTGTCGCTCTGCTGCTCTGCACATCAAGGCGCCTCACTGAAGCAACGCACGAGGCCAAAACGTACACACACAAAATAATGATACACGCATTACTTATAAGCAGACAGTCTTTAAATGGAGAGAATATACACACAGGGTATTTCTCAAAGTGAAGTGTCCTAGCCTTGCTAGGATGAGTAACGCCCATTTTTCGCAGATTTCACCAAAGAGTATCCAATAACAAGTGTAAAGTGTAATTAAAAATTGGATACACCTTGGAAAAATGGGTGTTACTCATCCTATCAAGGCTAGGACACTTCGCTTTGAGAAATCCTCAGGTAAATATGGCAAGAATTTCAGAGATTTCTTTCGTCAACTTTCGTGTGTGTGTGTGTGTGTGTGTGTGTGTGTGTGTGTGTGTGTGTGTGTGTGTGTGTGTGTGTGTGTGTGTGTGTGTGTGTGTGTGTGTGTGTGTGTGTGTGTGTGCTGCAGAGGAGGCTGGGGTACATGGAGAACACTGTGGCTGTGTGGGTATGAGCTGGCCAACAGCACTGTAGGAATCATGGGCCTGGGGAGGATTGGTGAGAGCCAATAGCAACGTTTGTCTTTGTCTCTATGTTTTTTTTCAACAAGTTTTACAACAGACTGCTACTGGTATGGCCAAAGTATTTTTGTTGAAAAAGTACAGGTTCGAAGTCTGTCTCTGCCCCCCCTCCCCCCATATCTCTGTGTGTGTGTGTGTGTGTGTGTGTGTGTGTGTATGTGTGTCCGTGTATGTATGTGTGTGTGAGCAGGAGTGGCAATTGCTGAAAGACTTAAGCCCTTTAAGGTGAAGAAATTTATCTACACAGATGTCGCCCCAAGGCCTGAACTGGCAAGTCAGATTCAGGCAGAATACGGTGAGTTCAACATGCCATTTAGACATGCAATTAGACATGCATGCGCATGCACACGCACACACACACAATGCATGCAAGGATATCAAGAATGTATTTTCATTTTGTGGCATATCTTTTAGTCTCTATGGATGAGATGGCCAAACAGTCAGACTTCCTGGCAGTATGCTGCGCTCTGACCCCAGAGACCCAGGGAATCTGCAATAAAGAACTCTTCTCAAAGATGAAAAAGACCTCTATCTTCATCAACACCAGCAGGTTATACAGCACAGCTAAAAAACACATTTTATACAGCACCTGCAGTGGAATATAGCCTATGCCATGTTTATTTCGACCTCAAGCTGAGTTATGTTTCTTGTGTTTGGAAGGGGTGGGGTGGTAAACCAGGAGGATCTCTATGAAGCGTTGGCCACAGGACAAATTGCTGCTGCTGGATTGGACGTCACTGTACCTGAACCTCTTCCTACCAGCCATCCACTCTTCAGTCTGAACAACTGCGGTGCGTACCTCAGCTGTGTAGCAGAACTGTAGGAGTGTATTGGATGAATTAAGAATCTTGGTATCATCAGAGCTATCTAGATCATCTGAAAGGCTCTGTTGTATTATTTTGTTAACCTAATGTTTTCCCCTTTCTTTTGCCTGTAGTGATCCTACCCCACATTGCCAGTGCCTCTTATACTACACGGAATGCTATGTCAAGCCTTGCAGCCAATAACTTGCTTGCTGGTCTACGAGGGGATGCAATGGAAAAAGAGCTCAAATTGTAATTCTCAGTTGCAAACATATGTAGACAACATTGTAACATTTTATGTGAGTAGTCTACTTTGGGTTACATTTGAAATATCGTGGAGGGATTTCCTTAAGCTTCCGGAACGTCTAATATTATAAGGTTCAAATCCAACTCTGATCCAACATGGAATGAAATACTCCTAATTCAGAATTTATGTTTGAGGGCATGTCATTTAAACATACATGACATCCATCTATTCTGCAACCGTCCTTTTTAGGGGGAATTTCTCAGACTTTTTCACCCTTACCACCCCTTTTCAACCCTTTCATGCCAGTCATGACAGCATGAAGTCTTAAAATTACAGCATGTGTAGAAGTAAACAAACTAATGTCTTCACTTGATTTTTTTTACTTTGACTTTGAATTTCATTGTACCCTTCTTGCTATCGCTTTCATAGACAATAAAATAAAAACATAAACATACAAATCAATGGAAAAGCTCCACCTTTATTTTTGGGATATACAGTGATTGCAACAAAACATTAACTGTTAATTAGCAACCTACAAAAGGACAAGAACAGAAAATGCATATGTAGTCATTTTATTACAGTTTCACTCTGCATCTTTTGGCATTTTGAGACCCGTGCTTTAGAAGTTAAGAGTCATAAGGCAGTTTAGCTCATTTTGTTCCATATTGATCATTTGTTTTCATATAATTTCTTTGCTCAACAGTTTCTGCATACAAAAATCTTACAGTGCATTTTCAATAATGCATACTGAACATCACCCAGTAACAGTCCCAAAAGCTACATCACAACACTAGGGTGGAGGACAATATCCTTCTGATATATGTACAGCACCATGACTATTGACTTGGTACACTGATTGTGGCAAAAGTGAGGGTACCCTGTGGTGGTCAGCCATTGTAGGCAGCAACAGGAATAGTTGCCTTCCTTCATTAAACCCATTACCAGTAACACCATCAAAAAGCCTTCAGTGATGTACAACAAAGTTAGATGAGTTTAGACCACAGGCTGACAGACTAACATACTTGGACAGAGTAAAAAGAATAATCAGGCAGGGCAGAGAAATAGGGAAGCTATTTAGCTCACTAAAGCCTCCACAGGACTTGGACAGATTCCAGTCTAGCGCTCCACCAATCATTAGCTCCTGTTAGCTCAGCCCTGACCCCACTGAATCAACAATCCGTGTGGTAGGACTCCACTAGTTGCCATGCCAGGGCTGTGTGCAACCCACCCCCATTTGGGAATGGATTTTTGGGGTGGAAGAACTATTTTCAATCAAATACAGCACAGATCAAGCAGGTCAGACAGAATATGCACAAACACACGTGGAGTGATCACAACCCTTTCTTTAAAATGGTGCACAGTTTATCAGCTAATTTTCCACAAAATGCAGGTGGCGTTCTGAATGCTATACACATCTTATTTACATCAGGATGGGTTGGTATTAGTCCTCCTCTTGGTCACTCCCATATTGTTTATATAACAAAAGAGTGAGAATATTATCAGCAGTCAGGCACCCTCATGTTCAACATACAGAAACCTGTCCATGCACGCTGCATGATCTACTCAGTAGCTGCAATGTATCCAAATGTAGACTCAAATGAAAAACAAACAAAACACTTGAATTTGGAATTAACTCCTTCCCCATGAGCTCTCTGTGCAAATTAGTACATATGAGAAAACAAATTGTGCATCAGTTGAGATACGGTGCTTTCCAATCTCTTTTTCAAAAACAGTTCTGAACAATAATAGATTACACAAGCAAACTCACTGGCAATAGGAAAATAAAAAAATAAAAAAATATTAAAGAAGGTGATCATTATCGAGGTCATACATACTCAGTGCTAATCAATAATAATATTTAAAGGTGCTTTCAGTTTCAAAGGCATCCAACTTGTACAGCTCTTCACAAATGAAAACTTCATTTAGCCTTAAGAGTCCACGCATTACTTCCCGGTGAAGTACAAACTACATCTCAGCAAAGAACAGAATTGATACCTCATAATTCCTATTTTTAAGTAGAGACATGACAGCAGTTTGTTGTGTAGGGCCGCACAATGTGAAATGATGAGACAATATTGTTGTTGAATATTGTGATAACTATCCCATAAGGAATGAACAAAAAACTTACTGTAAACCCTGACTGGGTCTAGACAGCAAGTAGCAGTTTTGACAACAGAGCAGTTATTTGCCTGGCAATAGTTTGTTGAGCACATTAGCTGAACATATTAATACTCTCATTTGACAGCTATTTTCTTCTCTTAAAAGTCGAAAAAGTGCATTAAATGCTCATAAACAGACCTTTGTGTGCACAATTGACACAGGTGGCTTGGAAATGACCAGTTGCATTTCTGCATCTCTCAGAAATATTTCCAAATAAAGTGTGATTGTTTTCACGCCCCCCATCTTTGCTAAACCATTATGATGCCAAATAATCCTCCCATCATGTTCTCTACTGTCTCTGTAGCATCCACATGCTATTTCTGGTTATAGGGCTGCAGGCCTTCATCTATTTTTGTACTGCACTGTATAGATTAATTGTACACAGATATTGTACACTGTTCCTTTAAAATAATGCATACTGTAAAATTAATTGTGTTTTGACTGCTATATTGACCTTTGGTGAGCTCCTTCCTGCATATTTTATTTCCATAACACCGAACTGACAGGGGAGTACGGGGGGAAATTGGCATGATTAATGCTCTAAGCTCGTAAAATGTATATTTCCTTGATTTATTTGAGCCTTATTGTCCACTGTCCATATTGAAAATCAATAAATTCAAACATGGTGCATGGTTATGAAAATACACCATTATCACAGTTTCACAATGGTTATCATGCATGCATGTTGATACTGCAATAATTGCATTTCTGTGGGAAATTCTGTGTTCGAGGGTGCACATCAATTTGTTCCAGGATACAATTAGTTCTAGAAGTAGAAGCACATACCTGTGTGTATGTGTGTGTGAGCGCGTGTGCGCGTGTGTGTGATCTCACGCTATAGTCTTAAAAGTGGTCTACATTGGTTTCTACAGCAGAGCATTGGGCAGATTGCCATTTTGCCAGCGAAGGCACGTGGTTTTGGAGTGTTTGTAAAGGTGGCTGGACTGGCTGAAGCGCTTGCCACACTTGAGACAGGCGTAGGGCTTTTCACCCGTGTGCACACGTATATGCTTCTTGCAGTCCGTTAAGGTCAGGAAGGTCTTACAGCAGATCTTGCAGGCGTACTTGCGCGCCCCCTCCACCACCAGCACATTATGCTCCGAGAGAGCTTTCTTGCACTTGGACAAGACGTCAGCAGAGGCACGTGTGAGCTGCGGGTGGCCGGGAAGCCCGGAGCCCCCTTCAAAGCCGGAAGCAGCTCCGTTGAGCAACATGGCTCCCCCCGCGGATGATGTGGAGGAGGAGGAGGAGGAGGAGGGGTCTTGATGCTGAGGAGGACCACCAAGGGCAGTTTTCGGAGCTATGCGACGGTAGCCCGGGTAATTCACCATTCCAGAAGTAACAGCGTGTCCTCTGGAAGGTCGGGGGAGCGAGTGGAGGCCCAGACTTGAGCGCTGGAAGTCAATGGTGAGTGCATCTGAACTGGCACTCCCTCTCTGCAACCCAAGTGAGCCGTCGTGGACGGGCCGCAGAAACAAGGAGTCTGCCTGCGCCTCCCCGAAGCTCTGCACCTCCCCCTGAAGCAGATGTTGTGACGGAAGCAGCAAAGAGGAGGAGGAAGAGGAGTTGAGTCCATCGCCAGTGCCAAGTAAGAATCGGCCTTCGTTGGTGGACATAGCCCCGTTCCCAATCACATCATCTCCAAAACCCCTCCCATTTAAAAAGTTTGAAATGCGGAAACCTGGGGAGCCAGGATCGAGACTGTCACTTCCCCGTGCTTCTGCTCGAACCTCCCTCTCTCTGTCTCTGTCTCTGTCTCGTTCATGCCGTAGCCGCTCTGTGCTGGGCTGAGGGGTGCTGTAGCTACTTTCACTGCCAACAGGACTTAGCTCGCTCTTTTCCACGCAGGGCTCGGACTGATCAGCACCTTTTAAAGGTGAGGCTCCAGCACTTCCAGCGTCATGAGGCTCAGGGGAGCTCACCGGCTCACTCTTCACCACCACTTGCATCTTGTCATCCTCACCCTCTTTCCCTTGCCCGTCTCCAAGCAGATGCTCTTCTCCATCAGCGTCTGCGTACTCCTCTTTCCCCAGAGGTTCTACTCCTTCGCCTCCCCTACCCCCATCTGACTGGCTGGGCATCTGTGCGTCCTCCTGCACCACAGAGCGACGGCTGTAGTCCACCCCACTGCTGGCCACCGCGTCCATGGCAGCTACTCCTGAAACAATATCTGGTTTGGAGTCCTCTCCAAGCTTGTTATGGGAGTCCGGAGAGAGGAGCCCTGACTCTGTAGGGCCGCCACTGGCCAGTTCGCCGCACAGCATCCCGTCAGACGCAGCTGTGGCACGGAGCCGCTGTCTGCTCCGCTCTGCCTCCGAGCCGAGCAGAGACAGGTTGGGTTTACGTTTGTGGAGGCGACGGTTGGGGAAGGATGGCCGCTGCTCAACGGCACCCTCTCGCCCCTCTCTGCCTTCTTCAACCAGTCCACCACTGAGGGCTGAGCTCACGAGGCTCAGGCCAAGCTGTTGCAAGAGAAAGGACCGCTGCAGACGTGAGCTGGGGCTGGCACTGGTGCTGCTGGCGCCCCCCGCAGGGGCCTCTGTGCGGTGCATCTGGTGCTGCTGGGGGCCACTGCTGGGCGAAAGTGGCAGAGTGCGAGTGGTCAGGTAGTGCTTACAGGCCTTCACCACCGCGTTGAGGTGCAGGTGTGAAGCAGCCAGCAGCACGTCCATCACATTACTCTCCCCCAGCATGAGCGTGGACGTGTACATCATGTCAATGAGCGCAGAAAAGGCTTCAGCGGTCACCACCTCCGAGTCTAGCTGGACCATGCTCATGCTGGCATCGCCCTCGGCCACGGTGAAGAGCGCGCGGAAGTGTGTGCTACAGGCCGCCAGCACTGACCTGTGTGCTTTGAAGTGCCGGCTGCCCACCATGATGACACAGTCACACAGTTGCCCATGCAGCCGCTGGTAGTTTAGCTGCTGGAAGAGCTGGTCAAAATGACCCGGAAAGTCCATCACCTGAGGGAAACAAACCAAAAACACAATCATCTGTAATGCTCATTCCAAATCGAATATTAACAGTGTATTACCATGCTGACCTTCCTGAAGTATGTCTATGTGACTATGCCTATGTGAATAAACGAGTAGCAGGCATACTCGCTCTATAAACACTGTGACTATAACCACCAGCAATGGGTGTATTTACAAAGTTCTGTGTTTCATATTGAATGATTTTTATTTATTTATTCATTTTTAAACCAAATATTCATTCACCACTATTCATTTCGAACAGATTGCTCAATATTGAACTGTCATTGTGCAGTTTCCTAACACAAGAGAGCCAAAGTGACTGTGTCCAATAAGTATAGAGCGTAGCCAGAGACAGCAGCAGTACATTAGCCTACAAGTACTATGCACAGCCTGATAGGGTGTTATTGTGTAGCTTAGGTATTGTAATAAATTGATTATAATCCAGGGCAGCATTGCACGTGGTATGAGAACATTCTGCGTGATAAACTAACGCGCACATTCGTGAGTGCATGTGTGCGTTATTTTTTTGGTTGTCGATGTCACCTGTCATACTACTTTCAAGCAGATGAAAATTACTCATGTCCTCCCGTCACTTGCTGCATGTTACTCAAACAATCGTGATGCAGGAGATTGGATCCGGTTATCTGTCGATATCAAAACTATACGAACGGAGACTGGCTGAAGGTCTGATTTTTTTTTCAATAGCCAATAAGATTCCAAATCTCGTTTCAATGATAATTCATGATGATCACACCAAACAGGCTGTTCTTCAAAACAAAGCCATCTATTTATTTATTATCATTCACCCAGTTGTCTCAAATGAACATCAGAGAGACAATGCAGGTTGATGTCGCAAACGTTGTTTGACGTTGTTTGTTAATTTCAGTGGGCAATCTTCATGCAATGCATGCATACCTCACCTGAGGAGCAGCAATTTCCACAGCGAACATATACTTCGCATTATTCATCCCATAGTCCATGCATATATTGAAATAGATTATAGGTATACCAAAACAGGTGTATACACTTACCATGTAGTGTTTGTTACACTCGTTTTAGAGGTAATCTATCCGTAGCAATAGCTAGTAGGCTAGCTAACGTCTGCACCCCTAGCTTATCTGGACAGCTTTGTTCATTTTCCCACTGCCTACAGACACTGCCTGTTGATTACGAAAGTCAATTCGGAGCCAGCAGGCATTGTTTTACAATAGTGTAGAGTGATAGATCTAACTGTTGCCAACAGACTTGGATATCAAGCTCAGGGATGAAGATGTAGCACTGGCAATCTAATGGTAAACGCAGTTAAACGTCTGTGTCCTCGCGCAGCATCTGTCTACAGCCGCACGGTGAGAAAACAACGGCGCCGGAATCATGAATATCGTCTGCGCAATTACTTACGGAGAATACGCAGGCTGATGGACATGGCCCTTCACACGCATTCAAAATCAACATTCAAATGAACAAATGGTCAACATTGTGAAACTAAAACAATAACCTTATGAGGAGCGGGCAGCAACCCAACTGAATGATCAACTCATGGCTCTTAATGTTTGCATTTCATCTTTTAAAATGAATGGGTCTGTTGGCCCTGGTTTTGGGTATTTTGCTGGCCCAAGGAAAGAGCCAATGACCTGCTAGATAGGCCTATGTCTAAGAATCTTTGGGAGCAACATAACTCAAAGTTGGTAAAATGGCAACATTTAAAGAATAGTTTTTGCCCAACGTTGGAAAACAATTATTTTACATGTGTTATTTGACACACATAGTTGTTATGCAACCTGCAAACAACTGGATTAATTATGAAAAGCTATTAGGCCTAAATGTAGGTTATGTTTAATACTTGGCCCTATTTTAGTAATGCTTAACAAATCAACAAAGAGTAAAGAAATGACTAGTGTGCTATTTATTACATTATACACTAGATGTCATACCCAGGTGAGCCAGGTGGGCCAAAAGACTCCGTTCTGACAACGCCCCTGAATGCTGACAGTTTTTTTTTTTTAGAGAAGGGCAATGCTTCAGCCACTCAGCTTGCCAATCAAGCTGTGGATGGAGGACCACCAGATCAATACCCTGACATGGTCAGCCCAAACTCCAGGCCCAAACCCCATTGAAAACCTCTGGAATGTGATCAAGAGGGAGCTGGATGGTCACAAGCCATCAACCCAAGCTCAGCAACTTGAATTCTTGCACCAGGCCTGGAATAAAGTCACCCAAGAACAATGTGAAGGAGAAATGGAACGCATGAAAGCTGTGACTACAAAGCGGCTTATTCCACCAAATATTGTTTTCTGAATTCTTCCTATGTTAATACTCTGTTGTTTGAAAGTTAATATCATCTTTTTTTCTTTGCCTTTTTTGATATTTGAAAACATTGCATCTCATGTGTTATTTTGACCATTTTGAGATTTTCTGCAAAATAAATGATCTAAATGACAATATTTTATTTCGAAATTCGGAGGAAATGTTGTCGTAGTTCATAGACTCAAATAACAATGTTTGTTTTACTCAAACACATACCTATCCATAGCAAAATAAAACAAAACTGAACATTTCGAAGTGGTCTCTCAATATTTTGCCGCGGCTGTATATTAATTGTCTTTATGGCTCTATCCATAGACATCATATAGTGTTCTGATGTTTATGGCTCTGTGACTCTGTGGCTCTATCCACCAAAAAGGTTCCTGACCCCTGACCTCGGCCTTTGCCTACCACTCCCTACCACACGGTGGCGCAGCTCATAAACCACTTTCTTCTTCTCTCCTTGTCGCACCAGCACCACGAGTAAATAAAACAACACAGCCTGTCATGGCTGAACCCAGTTGTACGTGGAAGTGTTGTGATGCAGAAAAAGAAGATGGTATTGTTGTCTGTAAGTTGAAATGTCTTCAATTTTCGACAAATTTCCTTAGTGTTGATGTGCCCATCTACGTTATACTTTTAGATGACAGAACATGTGATAAAATCGCTGTGTGTGTATCCACGTGGTTGGGGACTACGCATCAATACAGCGGGTGTATAGGCATTAAAAGTTATATTGTGTCGAAGTCATGTGGGTAAAGCATGTTGTCTCCGTTTCTGTCTTGTCAACAGTACAGTTCTCCAATGGTCACGTAAAAACTACAGACAACCTGGACTTCAAATACTACAAGAATGTCCTTGCTAGTAACCCAAGAAAAAGGAACCGGCGTGTCCTGGTACGTTTTCCAACGTTTTCAAGTCTATCCATCGGGTCGGCTACATTAGTCTAGTCACCAGAGGGGGGTCACGCGCACCCCCTGTACTTGTTGTCGAAACCTATTTTTTTAGACTCCTCCATATGTCTAATTTACAATAAGAGATGTTAGCATTGCTGCAAATTGTCCCATGGGTGTTTTTCAGGGCTCATCTTGGAAACTGTGCAATAGCGATTTATACAATTCTGACATTTGACTATTCACATAATAGACCAGGAGCCCAGGGGGGTCAGCCTAGTTGGGAAGGTTACCAATTTTTATGGGTACTATGATGTCTGGTATGGTCCCCAGATAGAGGAACAGCACGTCTGCCGGGTTCCCTCTGGTGGGTGTGGCCAGGGGGGCTGTAAAACTGGCACCCCAAAAATGGGCTAGATCAGTTGGTGAGGTTACCTCTTGGAACCTGTTGTAAATTGTTCATCATAGTCCCCTGATAGAGAAATGACCACTGCCAGACATTTTTAGTGGTGGGTTACCCCCGGCAGACGCCCCCGTATGATGACACCCCCAAAAATGGGCTAGATCAGTTGGTGAGGTTACCACTTGGAACCTGTTGTAAATTGTTTGAGATGGTCCCCTGATTGAGGAATGGCCACTGCCAGACGTTTTTGATGGTGGGCGGGGCTTGCCAGACATCATTAATTGGGGGGTGAAAAATGGGCTAGATCAGCTGGTGAGGTTACCTCTTGAAACCTATCATGAATTGTTCATCATGCTCCCCTAATAGAGAAATGACCACTGGCAGACATTTTCAGTGGTGGGGGACCCCCGCCAGACGCCCCAATATGATGACACCCCCCAATATAGGCAAGGTCATTCACATAAGGTTTGAACCAGACATGGTACAAAAGACAAACAACACACCACTTTTTTTTAGATAATTCCAACGTGGGGAATTGATTGGAAGGGTCAACATGTTCATAGAAACTTGTTGTGGGTACTTTTCAGGACAAAAATGACTTTAATTTAACAAATATTACAAATCCGGGCAGGAACCAGTTTGTAGGCTTTCAAAATCAATGCAAATATGACATGTTTCTGACTTAAAAGTGCATTGTGTACAATGGTGGCCAGAATATTTCATTAATATTTACAAAATAATAAACCAATATGTATCATTATGAACAAAGTACAGTACGTTTTGCTGCTTAAATGTCTCTTTCAAAATGGCAGACAATGGAGAACAATGGAAAGTGCAATTTTCCTAGTCATAATGAATACTTTAATGATAAATCATAATGAATACTAGAATTTGATGTTGGTAAGTATTCATAAAAAAGGTAACATTTTGAATGGGCGGTATGAATTCTGGGAAATAAGCAACTAAAAATATTACTCTGGTGCACCTTTAAGTAATGCATGGAGAAATTACGCTGACATTGAAGGCCTGTGAATTGTACTAAGAAACAGCAATGTGAAATTCCCACTTTCCAGCAGTTCTGAAGATTTAGAATCAAAATACTCGACATTGGCATACACAGGACTGACATTAACAGACAGACATTGAAGTGGAAGACAGGGCTTGTAACAGTATATAAGTATTGAGAAATAATTAAGTGAACAAATAAAAAACAACTGAACATTTGACACTGACAAAGAAATCCTCCCTATCCTGTTAAATTACTACCAACCATAATGCATCATGAATGAAGGGCATGTCAGACATCCAATAATAAATTCATTCACCCACCCAGGACCTCTTCTTGTTCATATAGCAAACAGTGCAAAGGCATCAAGAAAGTTGTTTTAGTGGGGGTCATCTGTGTTCTAGGGCCAATCCCATTTCTACACTGCTGTTGTATTCCGCTGCTGGATTGCAAACTCTCCTATGGCCTCATCCATGTCCCTTGATGTACTGGCATGTCTCCTAGCATCCCCTCCATGCTGTGGACTGTGGTAGGGGACACAGCAAACCTACTTGCACAGAGCACATTATGAGACGACTTGAATGAGTGGCACTAGCTGAGCACAATGTTCATGATGGATGGGAGGAGAAATACTTGCAAGGATTGGGATTGGCCCTAGAACACAGATGACCCCCACTAAAACAACTTTCTTGATGCTTTTTTTACATGTTTGCACAGATAGACACACACCTATAGCCTACCTATGGAATTGGTGTGCACAGTGACTGCATTTTTACCTGCAGTATTCACAAGGACTGGCTGGGCCCTGTAACATACAACACACCATTATTATGCCCCCACATGAACATGCTCTATGGGGTTAAGAACAGAACCAAATCTTAACCTTGAAGGACAACACACATCTTTTAAAAGTTACCCAACCTGTGGGGTTTTGTTAAAGTACACCAGGATAAGACGTTAACAAACTTAATATTAAACAAAGTCCAAATCATAATGCCTAAATACAAAAACCCTGACTGGTGCGGCAGCAGCCACAGGTCCAAATAGAGCACCTATGAAGAACCGTCAGTTCCTTCAGCTTTTAAAGGCAGCTTGATTGCAGAGTGAGGTGCCATCAATTAAGCCACTCCTTAACACCTAATGGAGGTCAATTTGATAAGCTGGAGAACAAGGCAAAACAGGACATGCATGCAGTCTTCTTAACACCATACATGTCTTCTTGTTGCTGCTGCCCCCAAGGAAAAGACTGTGTGCACGCACTCGCACACACACAAACATACATGGAACTGCACTATACGCATAAATGGTGTGACTTTTGTCATGTGCATTACACCCCTTTTGGTTGAAAACATTGAGGGGGAAGCCAATGCAAGTCAATTGACCTGTAGACTAGCGTTGTTCATGCTCAACATGCCGAAAATGTGTTGTGTTGCCGGCTATTCAAATATATAATATATATATATATATATATATATATATATATATATATATATATAAATAATAGGCCTATAGCCAAATAGCCGTGGCTGAAGCATGGACTGTGTTCATTTAGGCTAGGCGATGTAGCATGTAAGTTAATGAGACATTCAATTTGTTTTCCCCCAATAAGGGGCTTAACACACATTCACGAGCAAAGTACCCAGATGGCCGTTCATACGTATGTGACTACAATACTCACAACAACTGCCTGGGCACCTGCAATATGCAACACACTCTGCTGCTTCCAAATGTTGTGACTTGATAACTGGAACAACAAGTATTTCTTAGTACTTGTATACTGTTACTGGTCCTGTCTTGCGCTTTAATGTCTGTCTGTTGGTCCTCCTGTATATGCCTATGTTAAAGGGGCATGCCACTAATTTGGGGCTTAATACAGTTAAAATCGTTTGCCAGGGTTTATAAAGGTGGTAAAGTGTCTTATTTTTCATGTTAGGCGTAGTCTTGCTTTAAGACAAGTTAAAAGAGGGAGTATATCGCTAAGCTAGTGAGAGTCAATGGATCACAGTAGCATGTGTGATCCATTGAGTCTCACCAGCTTAGATACTTACTCGCTCCTTAAAACAAGACAACACCTAACATGAAAAATAAGGCACTTTACCACCTTTATAAACCCAGGGCAACGATTTTAACCGTATTCAGCCCCAAAATAGTGGCATACCCCTTTTAAGTATTTTGCTTCTAAATCTTCAGAACTGCTGTATAGTGGTGCAGTAGTGCATAGTTGTGCAATTTCTTGGTATAATTCACAGGCCTTCAATGTCAGCATAATTGGTCCCTGAATTGGTCCCATTCACAAATATTAGCCTACCTTTTATGAATGTTTACCACCACCATCAAATTCTAAGCATTCATTATGATTGGGGAAATAACACTTTTCATACATGTAAAGGGGGATCTCCTCAACATCTTAAGCTGCAAAACCTATTGTACTTTGGTCATAATAGTGAATATTAATTAAATATTCTGGCCACCATCCTACAAAATGCACTTTTAAGTCAGAAACACGTCATCTTTCCATTGATTTTGAAAGCCTACAAACTGGTTCCTGCCCGGATTTGTAATATTTGTTAAAGAAAAGTCATTTTTGTCCTAAAAAGTACCCACAACAAGTTTCTATGAACATGTTGACCCTTCCAATCAATTCCCCAATTGGAATTTTGTAAAAAAAAAGTGGTGTGTCGTTTGTCTTTTGTACCATGTCTGGTTCAAACCTTATGTGAATGACCTTGCCTATATTGGGGGGTGTCATCATATTGGGGCGTCTGGCGGGGGTCCCCCACCACTGAAAATGTCTGCCAGTGGTCATTTCTCTATTAGGTGAGCATGATGAACAATTCATGATAGGTTTCAAGAGGTAACCTCACCAGCTGATCTAGCCCATTTTTTACCCCCCAATTAATGATGTCTGGCAAGCCCCGCCCACCATCAAAAACGTCTGGCAGTGGCCATTCCTCAATCAGGGGACCATCTCAAACAATTTACAACAGGTTCCAAGTGGTAACCTCACCAACTGATCTAGCCCATTTTTGGGGGTGTCATCATACGGGGGCGTCTGCCGGGGGTAACCCACCACTAAAAATGTCTGGCAGTGGTCATTTCTCTATCAGGGGACTATGATGAACAATTTACAACAGGTTCCAAGTGGTAACCTCACCAACTGATCTAGCCCATTTTTGGGGTGCCAGTTTTACAGCCCCCCTGGCCACACCCACCAGAGGGAACCCGGCAGACGTGCTGTTCCTCTATCTGGGGACCATACCAGACATCATAGTACCCATTAAAATTGGTAACCTTCCTAACTAGGCTGACCCCCCTGGGCTCCTGGTCTATAACTTTTGAACCAGACATGGTACAAAGACAAATGAGACCACTTTTCCATATAATTCTAGCATGGGGAATTGATTGGAAGGGTCAATAGGTTCATAAAAACATGTTTAGACTACTTTCTAGGAGAAAAATGACTAAAATGTATCAAATATTCTAGAAATTCTGACAGGAACTAGTGTGTAGATTTTCAAAAATGGTGTAAAGATGACATTCATTGCAAGTATTTATGACTAGAAACATTCTTTAACTTCTTTGACTACCATACATGCTGTCATTAACATTAAAACATCCCTGCCACCTTTTAAGGCTATGCTTAGTCATGGTTGATGCGAAAAGCATAATATTAGCAATCGGATGCATTGATGACTTGACCCTTCCAAAGCATTCAAAAACAGATTTTTCAGTGGTTTACAATAGTATCAGAAGTACTTAGAACATAATAAATGTTTACCCAGTTTTTGGTGACAAGAAAGGCCTCAATTTCAAGATGGCCGCCACCAGGCCCACAAAATGAGCATTTTCTGAAAATTACCATACAATGACCAGGAATAGTGATGTTTGATATGTATTGTGATAATATAATATTCTTAATACCATGCTTACTTGATGGGTAAGTAATTGTGAATACATTTTGATATTGAGGAAGTCCATTAGCTACATAAAATAATCTTATTGAATTTAATTCTAAGATCGAAATTGGTGAAAAAAACTGCCATGTGTAGGCTCAGAATCTTGTGTAGCCAATACAGATAATAATATCAATATAGGTGTTTTACCCCATGTTTCTGACTTGATCAGTTCATGTTCATGATGACTTGACCCTTCCAATTTGTATAAACAAAAGGACATCAAAATTATATATTCAACATCTGCACCGTGTGCTGTTCATAAAAGATGTTGCAGGTAGCATAACATTCTCCATGTTCTCTCCAGACTTTGTCATGTCTGTCACATGTCTTCAGTGTGAACCTGCTCTCATATGAAGAGCACAGGGAACCAATAGTGAATGTGCCAGTCTTTATGTTATCTGGTATGCAAATCGCTCCCTACAGTACTGCTTTGTAGGAATAGGCCCCACTTGTGGACACCAGACCCTCATACCCTCCTAATGAAATCATCCTCATCATCCTGAACCTCTCTGGAGGTTTTGAGACAGTTTCTAAAACCATCCTCTTGGAATGGCTCTCTGAGTTCACTGGATTAAGGATACCCTGGATTGATGCTCATCTTGGATTTATCACTATCAATTCAGTCCCACATCAAAATAGTCACCAAATATGCTTTTTACCATCTCAGAAACATCTCCAGACTCACTCTCAAACTCTAACACACACACACACACACACACACACACACACACACACACACACACACACACACACACACACACACACACACACACACACTGCAAAGCAACCTTGGGTGTTTTGAAAGTCACTAAATAAATACTGTAGAATTGTTATTGCTCCTGAGCATTTGAGCATTTGACATTAGTGGCCTAAATAGCTGATTCTTGCAGGGCTCCGGCAATCCCACTGCCAGGTTGTAAGCCGTCCTATGGCCTCCTCCATGTCCCTTGGTGTACTGACATGTCTCCTGACATATCTTGCATGTTCTGGACATTGTGCTGAAGGACACACCCAACTGTCTTGCCACAGCACACATAGATGATTGGATATGTAGCACTAGCTGAGCAAATGTTCATGATGGGTGGTGAAGCACTTACCCATTCACAGGTACAAATGGCATTAATGGGCTTCATCAGTGACAAAGGGTTGGTGTCCCAGTAGAGAACCTCGCTCATGCACCTCTCCAGGGATTTTCTGTAGTTCACTCTCTCTCTATACCAGTAACAAACCCAGTGATTGGTGAAGAGTGTGAAGGGTGTTGGGCGTGCCCTGGGTATTGGGTTGTTGTGTCTGTACCACATTTACAATGTCAACCTCTTTCCTGATTCTCATCACCCCATGACGAGGATATCCACCAGAGCTGTGTCATCTGCAAACTTCCAAATAGGATTGGTGCTAAAGGTTGTTTTGCACTGATGAGTGAGCACACAACCTTGGGCCCTGTGCTGAGAGTCATGATGAATGAGGTTTGTGGAATTTGGTGCTTGCCTAAAGAAGTATTGAAGCAAGTTACTGTTGATACCCAGATTGTACAGTCTGTAGATGAGGTACTGGTGCTGAATGCTGAATTGCCATCCATGACCAGCATCCTCATATGTCAAGAGCATTCTCTCATATTAGTTTTTTTGTACATATGGATTAGGGCTGGAAGGACGGGAGAGATCACCTCCTCTGTGGGATATTTGGCTGAGTATACAATGTGAACAAGAAGAGACTAGATGGATGGATTTGTTTTTAGATGTGCAACATTACTAGCCCTTCAAAGCATTTCATGATGCATGCGTCAGGATAGGAATGATTTCTTTGGCACAACTTTGATGGTGGTCGCTTTAAAACATGATGGGATCATGGCTTGTTGGTAAAGAGAGTGTTTAGCAACTCTGCTCTGTCTTTGAGCACACAACATTGGCCATTGTCTGGACCAGTTGGTTTTCATGGGTTGATTATGGCAGACACAGAGTCTGACACAGACACAGTGTTTCTCACTGATGCCTGGAGAGAATGGTGGTCAAATCTAAAGCTTTCATTTTAATATTAAATCAGAGTGCATCCTAGGGGGTATACTAATTAGCTGGTTTAGTAGGTTAGAGGTATATCATCTGGAGCCTGGACCCCTGATGTTCTTTACTAAAGGATAACAATAGGCATATCTATTAGCAGGTTTACCACTCATTGTTGGTTAACAGAGTCTGGTTTATCATTTAACCATGTTCTCAGTATACCCCCTGGCTTAATGTTACTATAGATACTCAGAGTTCGGAGTATTTGTTGTGTCTTTTATTATGCTTGTGATGGAGTGACCATCACTAGGGTTTTGGGTGTGTTCTGACTAACATGCCAACGAGCCTGGCTCTTTGGTGTAGCGGTCAGAGCCTCAGTTTACTACTCTGGAAGGTCTGGGTTTGAGTCCCCGGCTGGACAACTCAACTCCCCTTCGCTACAAATGGTGTCAGAAGTGGGATGGCTACCATGAGGCCATTTGAAGCATACCCATTATTTGTGAGCTGTAATTGCACGTGAGGGACCCCCAGGATTGGTGACCCCGGTGTGAGGAACCCCAGTGATGGGTGAAGCATTGATGATGGGGCACACTGGTTGGGAGAAGCATGATGGGCAGTTGCGTGAGGGACACCATGAGTGTGTGAAGCGCACGGGTGCGCTTCCAGAAGGGGAAGGCAGTGTGATGGAGTGACCATCACTAGGGTTGTGGGTGTGTTCTGACTGACATGCCAATGAGCCTGGCTCTTTGGTGTAGCGGTCAAAGCCCCAGTTTACTACCCCAGAAGGTCTGGGTTCAAGTCCCGGCTGGGCAACTCTACTCCCCTTTGCTACAATGCTATTGCTACAGGTGTTTGGGCATGTTGTGTTACCATGGAAATTGGGGTGGCTTCTTCTGGTAAATTACAGCAATGTGCAGGAGCTGGCTGGTGTGTTGCATGTTTTAAAGCAATAAAGGGTGAATTTGTTTGCGAGAAATGATATGCATTGCACTGCCAACACCACTTCAAGGAGTTAGGAAATACCAAATGAAAGTATTCTGATTCTAAATCTTCAGAATTGCTGGAAAGTGGGAATTTTACATTGTTGTTAGCGGTATACAGTAATGCAATTACTCAGAACATGAACTGATCAAGTCAGAAACATGGAGTAAAACACCTATATTTTTTCACCAATTTCGATCTTAGAATTAAATTCAATAAGATTATTTTATGTAGCTAATGGACTTCCTCAATATCAAAATGTATTCATAATTACTTACCCATCAAGTAAGCATGGTATTAAGAATATTATATTATCACAATACATATCAAACATCACTATTCCTGGTCATTGTATGGTAATTTTCAGAAAATGCTCATTTTGTGGGCCTGGTGGCGGCCATCTTGAAATTGAGGTCTTTCTTGTCACCAAAAACTGGGTAAACATGTATTATGTTCTAAGTACTTCTGATACTATTGTAAACCACTGAAAAATCTGTTTTTGAATGCTTTGGAAGGGTCAAGTCATCAATGCATCCGATTGCTAATATTATGCTTTTCGCATCAACCATGACTAAGCATAGCCTTAAAAGGTGGCAGGGATGTTTTAATGTTAATGACAGCATGTATGGTAGTCACCTCGAGTCAAAGAATGTTTCTAGTCATAAATACTTGCAATGAATGTCATCTTTACACCATTTTTGAAAATCTACACACTAGTTCCTGTCAGAATTTCTAGAATATTTGATACATTTTAGTCATTTTTCTCCTAGAAAGTAGTCTAAACATGTTTTTATGAACCTATTGACCCTTCCAATCAATTCCCCATGCTAGAATTATATGGAAAAGTGGTCTCATTTGTCTTTGTACCATGTCTGGTTCAAAAGTTATGTGAATAGTCAAATGTCAGAATTGTATAAATCGCTATTGCACAGTTTCCAAGATGAGCCCTGAAAAACACCCATGGGACAATTTGCAGCAATGCTAACATCTCTTATTGTAAATTAGACATATGGAGGAGTCTAAAAAAATAGGTTTCGACAACAAGTACAGGGGGTGCGCGTGACCCCCCTCTGGTGACTAGACTACATAGGTCGATGACATAAATGCCATACTTTTGATAGATCGTTCTAATTCCCACTGTGAAATGCGTTGTCTCCCCCTCACTTCCAGGTGGCGGAGTCAGAGAGGCTCTCATATGTTGGACAGAATTTCGGCACAGGATCCTTACGATGCAACAACTTGTGCAAGTACGAAGCAGCCATTAACTCATTCTACTACAGTATTTACTGAAAGACAAATGTATCTGTTCCAATCACCCATTTGTTTCCCCCATGCAGGTACTATGTAGGAGTTCTAGATAAGACAACCATGGAGATGGAAGTACATAATACCCAACTGTTCAACATGCAGCCTCTCATTCCAGGTGTGGGTGGTTGTGAAATGTCAAATTGAATAAAAAGTGCAACTTTAAGTGTTTCACATCAAAATACTCACATTTTTTTCTTTGTGACAGGAGAATCTAAGCCAGTTGATGACACGGACTCCCCCAAATCTTACAGGCAGAAGGTGGGTAATTATATACTCACTGTATATTAGAACATACGGTATGGATGACTACACATCTTGGTACAATGGTGCAACCTTAAACTGTTTTTTTCCCCAAAAAACATTTTTTCAGGTCGATTCCTTAATCGAGGCATTTGGAACAAACAAACAAAAGCGTGCTTTGAGCTCCCGTCGTAACAACCAGGTGGCTGATGATTCCCTGCAGAAAGCTGTGGCTCAGGCAGCCAGCAACATCATTGATCAGAAGGGCTTAAAAGGTTAGTAACATATTTTGACCTGCTTAAAACTTGAGTAAAGGGGTAAGGTAGCTCCCTGGACTATTAAGCCTAGAGCAAGACTGGCTTGCCGTGATGCAGTGCCTTGTAAAAGTATTCATACCACTTGAGCTTGTTCAACATTTTGCCATGCAACACCTACCGACATTTATATTTATGTGAAACATAAACACGAAGTAATACACAATCGTGAAGTGGAACTTGTTTAATAAGTCAGGTGTGCTGAAATTAAATGTGCACGTTCTGTGGGAATGTTGTCCATCAGTTTCGCTATTAGGCGTAATTTTCACACCACAGCGGGGAAGCGGGGCGGGACGTAAATGATTTTTACCGGCGGAGACGAAAATACATGGAAACAGATCTGTCCTTCCACACCCAACACGTGGCAGTCGGGCGGTAGCGGCGCGGGAGACGGCTCCACTCCGCACTGCATTTGGAAAATAGAACTTGAGCGGATTTTGAATGGCAGCGGCTGGCGGTGTCAGGTTTAAATGAATGGCAAAGTAGCGAACAGGCTTTCCCTGTGAGGTGGATTTTGAACAGTACTGTCCGGGCACACAGTGTGAAAGGCACAGTAGAACACACCTGCTGAAACTAAGCAGAAAGACCTTAGTCGTCTCGCTGCTGTTCCGCCACACTTGTGTGAACCTGGCCTAAGACTGAATTTTTACCGTATTCTTCCTCGCAAATCAACTTTGGCATAGATGGGTTAGATGTTGACCTTTATTGAAAAGCAATTATCACATCTCTCTTAAGATTCTCAAAAGGATGTGAATTTGGACATCTACGCTCCTGCGTCTCGAAATATTCTGAAAATATTACTAGGTGTTACTAAAGAGAAAGGATTGGAATCTCGTTTTAAGTGAAGTGGTATCCTTTCCAAGTAACACAGTTTTATAAAGGGAGGGGGGAGTGTCCATTTTTTTCTTGTACAAGCATGCAAAATATAAGCCCTTAATGTTGCTCTATGGCCTTGGGAACTTTTCAGAAAAACAGTGGCTGGACAAAATAACCCAAAAATGACACACACACACACACACAGTGCAGGAAGAACATACATGAGTTGACGCATGCTTTCTCTGACACATTCACTCATTTCATCTGACTAGAGTACTTTATCTCCCCATGTCTTCTGTGTCTGGCTAACTGTAAATGAGATGTCAATCTTCTAATGGCCGGACTTGTGTTGTGTGCAAATGATAGTTGTTGTACAGTTTTGATGTAGTTTCCCACTCGGTGGTAATTTTAACCTGAACCTGTCTGGTGTGTTCTTTGGAGATCATGATGCTGTATTCTCTCCAATGGTCTTTTTAACAGACTTAGGAGACCAACACAGAACTGGTGTGTTTTTATTGAAATTTGACTACACACAGGTCAAGTCTGTTCTGTCAGTAGGTCAACATGTCATTCCGCTGTCAAGTAACTAGTTGCATTGAGAGAATAGGGGGCTAATTACTTTTGCACACCCATTTTTTCAGGGGTTTTTTTTGTATAACATTAAAATCAAATAAATATCTTTCCACTTCATGAATGTGTGCTACTTTGTGTTCGTCTTTCACATTAAACTACGATTAAATATACATTTATATCTTTGGGTGTAGCATGGCAAAATGTTTAACAACCTCAAGGGGTATGAACTTTTGTGAAGACACTGAATGTGCATTTGGTACCTTTAGTCGTCCTTTGTGATGTGCTGTAGGCCCACCTGAATAATGATTTCTCTTCTTGTTTGTCAGTGCTTCAACAGGAGGTGGTCGATTCAGAGGGCCTAACTGATACAGGGTTGTACCTTCCTGCGTGCAACCCAGAGGCAGACTCAGAAGAGGATGTATATCCATTCAATGAGTGTATCCTTTTCCAAGCTTGTCACAGACAGTGCCAATTTCACAGGACTCCAACAGTTCTGTAAACTACATTTACCACAAATGTATTTTAACACTTTAACCACTTACCCATGACTACCCACTAGTTAATGTGTAATTCATGTCATTGGTTTTTAGATGTATTTATATGTCTTGGTGTGGGTGTGCTTAATTATATAAAAAATATATGGTCTTTTATTGTCATCATGTCCCTTAACTGTGGTCAGTGATATCTGATGCAGAATATGCAGCGCTTGAGTCCGTTGGAAAGAAAATGGCTGAGTTGACCTCAGAGGAAATCGTTAAGATGAGAGAGCAAGGCTGGTATGTATGAAGACCTTGATAGTCCTTTCTTAAAGGTGCACTGCGTAGGATGGAGGTATTGCTACTGTGCTGTGCTTGAAAAACAGTTGTATAATGTAGAAGTACTCTTACAGATGTAATGAACACTAGTTGTATGATATTACATGGTATAAACTATGTAATGCCATATCACTAGTGATGTAATTACATCTGTAAGAGTACTTCTACTTCTATTCTATACAACTCTGATTGAAACTGTGTTGCCTATTGCCAAATTTGATCTTTTCATGAATATTTAGTATAATATTTAGTAGTATGGCAAAAAATGTCAAAGTGGACATTCAAAATGGCGGACATGGAGAAGAGTCACATTTTCATGTATGGGCAGTGCAGTTTACCCAGTCATAACTACTACTTAGAATTTGAGGGAATAGTAAGTATTTGTGAAAAGGGAACGTTTGTGAATGGGCTGCATAAATGCTAAAAAGAAACTGCTAAAAAAATATTACACAGTGCATAATTTAAATGCCCATCATAATTGTACATACATTATATAACACTTTAAAGTGATACAGAATTGTATTCGATTTTTTTAGATGTTGCTTAGTGTACTTGCACTAGTGCTGAAATTAATAATGCTTACTTATATTTAAGTACCATCCAACCATATTTGTCAGTCTATATGTGTGTATAGACCATTACATAAATGTATCGAATAGGAATATGAAGACTCATTCTCATGCTTTTGAGTACATTTATAGCCTGATACGTGATATGTAGATGATGTCCACTATACATATGTGGATTTCTGCAAAGCAATCAGTGTTTTATTTGCAAGTATTGCCATGTATGAGTGTGCTCGTCTCTGTTTTGCAGTTCCCAGACAGTGATGAAACATTTGGAATCACTGCCAGCCAATCCTGAGGCCCGTGACAGACAGGCAAGATGTCTGTGGTATCTCTCTCTACTGATCAAACTGGGACATCAGAAAGTCATCTCTCGTAAATGTATGTTTACAGAAAAGCTTTTTTATTTTATTTTCAGTTCTAAAAAATTGCTTCCTCCATTGTGCGTGACTTCTATGTTCATGTTTCAGTTGGCTCTGAGGATGACTGCCCGAAGATCATCTTCAATAAAGTATTGAAGACCTTTACTGTGGAAAGTTTCAACCATGGAAGGTATTGTTAGTTTGATCACATTTTAACCATAATTAACACCCTTTTAAGTATATATATTTGATCTTCTCATCTCTTGTATATTTTCGTGCTCTTTTATTTAGGGTGAAAAACGTATTGGCTTCCTCCATGCGGGTAAAACTGGCCTCATACTGCCTAGCTTTGCTTCTGCACATAAATCATCAGACAGCCAATCTCACACTGCTGCATCAGGACCTGGGACTGCATGAAAACAGGTGAGCACCATCTCTCTCTCTCTCTCTCTCTCTCTCTCTCTCTCTCTCTCTCTCTCTCTCTCTCTCTCTCTCTCTCTCTCTCTCTCTCTCTCTCCATTTGCAACCATATGCTTAAGACATTTCTATGTGATTTTCCATTCTTCTAGGATGGTTGAAGTGGCAAAGTCAATGGGGCTAAAACTGGGTAAAATGCCATCAGACGATGCAGAAGAACAAAGGATTGCAACCCTACAACTTCCTCTTGTGAAATACGAACGTTTCACTCAGACTAAGAAACGCAAAAAACTCAGATAATTGCTGGATTCTGTGGTCAGGTTTCATTGTAAGGGAAGATGTCCACATTATTTTGTGATCAATGGTTATTCCAATCTAAGATTCATGTACTTGATTTTCATTTCATGGTGAACGTCTGGTTTATTAGTTCATATAGAAATCTGAAGCTTAAATGTAGACTTTTCACTTAGTTGAGAGATAGGCTTATGAATGGAATGAGCTGTTTACAACTTGGACGAATGCGTTATAATAAATCTTTGGTATCACATGGAATTGTGTGCTCACTTTTCTTATATGAAGAAACGGTGACTTGTGCAACCAAACTGCATATGTATCAGATTTAATGAAACAAAAATAGGCACATTTGTTTACAGGGTTTGTGGGTTCTTGTGGACCAGAGGTAAACACATTGATCAGTGCCGCTGTAGATACCACATGGGTACTTTTCATAGACACAACTAGCAGGCCGTCTTCACAGTTTTCAATAGTCTGATGTAGAATGGGTGAATGGACACTTTCCGTTGATCAATGGGACATTGTGGAACACCAATACTTGTGCGAGTTCCCATCCTTTGGCTCCCTGGCTCTGTGTGTTTTAGGAGTAGCCCAGTCATTTGCTGCCATGGCACGGACTGCTAGCAGCGTTTTGGAAATTCAACCTGCATGTTGAGTGCCAATGGTACTGCAACCTCCCGTTGCACACCCTTACTGGTCACTCCACTATAACCTCAGCAAGGCAGCAACTATGAACTTGTTTGTGCTTTCATCGTCTCTGTCCAAATGTCTCTTAAATATCCCAGGTGCGGGTTGGCACACCATACAGATGCCTAATGCTGTAATGCTGCAAACGTACAACAGGCTTCCTGATGCAGGGGACACATTCATTTTCGAACACTAATTTTCAGCTGATAGTCCACAATGTCTAGGCCTGTTTGGCCTACTATTCACAGCTTTATCAAAAAAAGGCAAAATCCCACAAAATGTTACAAAAAATAGAGTATGCTCGGTTAAGTTCAATCAGTGAGCCCACCAGCATAGCTGCGGTGTGTAGTGTTAACATTTTGACCTGTTCTCAAAGAACTGTGCAGAAGATACTTCCTTTGTTGTGGCAGCCACTCTCCACTGACGCGGTTATTCTTGTCGTAACTGCGATGGCAAGGTTTGTAGAATGGGCATTGGCGTTGGAGCCAGAGTGGTCGTTTCCATGGGGACGAGGAGGGGGGTTCTCCAGGGCCCAGTGGGGGTCAGGGCAGTTGGATCTGATGAAGAATTAGTAGATGATGTACTATTATATGTATGAAAGCAGCTCAAATTGCTCATGTAAACTAGTACATCTTATATGTCACTGCAAAAGGTTCACTTAACTAGACACTTACTTTTGTATGGCAGGGCTGAGCAAGGTGTTGTTGAGCAGCACACACTCCAAGTTCTGTGTGTCTACCTGAATCTGGGGGGTGGGGCTGGAGAGATGATGACCCTGAAAGATCAGGTTGTCCTGAACCAAGCCTCGTACCTGTTCCTCAATACAAATACCACTGCCCAGGCCAGCCTGTACCCGGTTCCTTAACACCTACAATGCACATACACACCTCAGCAACTAAAAGGCATGGGTAATTCTTGAAATGAAAAAGAAATATCATTATTGACTATGTGAGTGTCAGTCCATACATTTGTGTTCCGTCTTTTACCTTCACATCTGCATTGTCAGTGGCCCGGATACCACTACAGCGGTTTCCCACAACATCATTCTCTACAATCAGCCCATCTCCACAGTAACTGATACCATGACCTCCGTTGTCATAGACACCGTTCCCACGCAGCTCAACACGGCATTCCTTTGCCACGGTAACTCCAGCATGGGCATTCCCACGGATGCAGTTGGCAACTAGGCGGGTGAGTTGTGTGCTTTGCAGCACAGCGACACCTACTCCTCTGTTGTCGCCCACCATGTTCCCCACAATGTTGACACTCTCACAGGTCTTCACATAGACTCCTTCCGCTACACAGACACAGATAAGGATCAGAATAAGCACAAACACCTTTTCCCCATTTCAGTGAAGCTTCTCTATAATAATAAAAGAATGATCCGTAACCTCCATTGTGGCTCATGCAGTTGCTCTCGATCAGTGCAACGCTGATTGGCCGCCGAGCAGAGACACGCTCATCCTCACTGTCAAGGTCATTCTCCCACACTGACAACTCTCCTTCTTCATTCAAATTTTCTCCTCCAACTCCTCCTCTGTCTCCATCTCGGTCTGCCCCTCGTTCTCCTGCCTCTCTCCCGACGCCAGGTTCTGGGTCCTTCCGGCAAAACAGAGCCATTCCATACATGCGATTGTGGGTAATGTAGTTCCCCAGTAGCTGAGGCAAGCTGGAGGACATAACCCACACACCACAACCATTGTTACCTGTGGTTGGGAAAGACATGGATTGCTGCGTCAGTGAAGCGGTAGTCATCTTACCATCTTGCAGCATGTCATTGGCTACATATCCAGGACTCAGGACAATTGAGTTATTTGTCATGCCATTTGCATGAAATAATAATAATAATAATTAGGAATTAATGACTACAGGGGAAAAAAATGTTTTTACTTGAAATGCTTACCGTATATGTGGTTTCCCTCAATAAGGCCCCTGCCTCTTTCGCCCACCACTACTCCATCAGAGTATCCATGACAGATGAAGTTATTTCTAAGGATTGGATCTCCCCCACGTCGGATATCTGCACCTCCCCACTGATTTTCCCGGATCACATTGTCTTTATTCAGCAAGCCAAAAAAGGAAATAGAAATTGGTCAAGTTGGGTTGAAGGGACACAAATACACAATTCCTAACTTTAAAAAGCAAGTCACAATACCAGTTATCAGGCCTCTGCCATTTTCATTCACTGCAATGCCTGCAGCCTGCCCTTGGAAGATATGGTTTCCACTGTGCCACAAATATAAATTACATTATTATTGCCACCAGGACATACACACCACACACTAAACATGTCCTTATTTTTAACTGTAATAAACATCATATCCTTAAATCCCACCGTACCTGACCACAGGATTCCCATTGAACAGTATGTACACACCAGCCTCCTTGTTGCCATAGATTTGGTTACTACGAATCGAGCCTTTACCGTTTCCCAGGACAACAATCCCAGAACGCAGACCACTGTGTATTCTGTTGCACTAGGGGGGAAAAAGGGACATCAGAGGGAGACACAGTGGACAGAGGTAAACAGAATAACAATAACCATAGCATACTTCCAACATCAGAATTTCAGTCACAACTATTCCTCTGGCCTTTCAAGTACTTTATGTTTCTACTCACCAAGTGTATGTCATACGAGAGCTATTTACAGCTCCATGGTGAGAATGTACTTTTTTTAGAAGATAATAAGCTTTCTGTGAGGAAACTACCTCTCTGCACATCTGCCTAATACTCCAGGCAGATGCAGTATTGTAAATCATGCTCTATGGAAATACATTACTAACTGTGACATGAGGCACTACTTTAAAAGGTGCACTGTGTAAGATGTGGTCAGAATAGGTATTGCAGCTATGCTTCTCATTATATCCCCGAAACGCGGAGCGTCGGGGATGTAATGGTTTTGCGTGCGCCGCCGCCGCGTCCGCCGCGTCCGCCGCCGCCGCGTCCGCCGCCGCGTAAGGTCTTTCGTGTTAACGCGATAACTTTTGAACGGATGTTTGAATTTGTCCCAGATTTTTTGGGTGAATGCTCCAGGACAGGTTCATGAACTGATTCGAGTTTGGAGGTCAACACTTTCAAAATGGCTGAATTCAAGATGGCCGAATTTTTGTTTGGTCCATAACTTCTGACCGGGTGGATGGATTTGTCCCAGATTTGGTGTGTGAATGCTCTAGGGTAGGTTCATGAACTGATTCGAGTTGGGAGGTCAACACTTTCAAGATGGCTGAATTCAAGATGGCCGAATTTTTGTTTGGTCCATAACTTCTGACCTGGTGGATGGATTTGTCCCAGATTTGGTGTGTGAATGCTCTAGGGTAGGTTCATGAACTGATTCGAGTTTGGAGGTCAACACTTTCAAGATGGCTGAATTCAAGATGGCCGAATTATTGTTTGGCCCATAACTACTGACCGGTTGGATGGATTTGTCCCAGATTTTGTGTGTGAATGCTCTAGGGTAGGTTCATGAACTGATTCGAGTTTGGAAGACAACACTTTCAAAATGGCGGAATTTTCATTTGGCCCATAACTTCTGACTGGGTGGATTGATTTGCCCGGTAACACCTTATTTTAATGGTTCACCATTTCAGTGAATCTACCATATTAGGTACAGTGTAATAACCAATGTAACAATATTTAATACCATTTAATACTAGTGTAATACCAGTGTAACAATATGCAATATCAGGTACAGTGTAGTAACGAGTGTAACAGTATGCAATACCATGTAATATAGTGTAATACCAGTGTAACAATATGCAATACCATGTAATACCACTTACGCACAAACACATGATGTAAGTAAAAAAAATTACATTGTATTAAATATTGTTACACTGGTTATTACACTGTACCTAATGTGGTATATCCACTGAACCATTAAAACAGTATTACTATTTGCCCCATTTTTTGCTTCATTTTCACAATAGTCGTTTGGTTTTAAGCCTATGCGCGTCATGTCACGTCTGTATATACGTTTACGAAATGGTGGACGGGAGTGGTAGGAATGATGGGGGACTGGAAGCGTCGCGTTTCGGGGATATACCTTAAGCAGTCGAAGGCGGCTGCACAGGCAGTCTAGTTGAAATTGTGCTGCCTATTGCCAAATTGGCATCTTGATCTTTTCATGAATATTTACTGAGTAATAAACTAGTATTTATTAGTATATTGTAAGTTTTGCAGCTAAAATGTTCTATTTTTGTAAATTCAAAGTGGTGGACCATGGAGAAGATCCCCCTTGCCATGTATGAAAAGTGCAATTTTTGTCATATTGAATACTTAGAAGTTGATGTAGTAACATTTGTGAATGGGCATCATGGATTCTGGAAATTAACATCATCACACAGTGCACCTTTAAGGATTCAGAGGTAAATTAACTTACTAAACTCATTACAGGCAGTAGGATATTCATTATAACTTTGCTGTACAATTGTACATAACGTATACCAGAATGATGGGGTTGGCTCCTTTGCGGATGTCAAGGCCAGCTTCAGAATTTGAATGGATGTTGTTTTCGGCAATGAGCCCTTGGGCAGAGAGACGAAGAAACACCCCGGAGGCCCTGCACTCACTCACCTCATTGCCCAACATTACCATCTAAGGAGGGCAGACAAGGATAATGGTTAAAAATGCCTCAGAGGAGAGAGAACAGAACAGGGGCATTAACACAGTGTGACTGCACGGTCTAATTAATTATGCATTGACATCTGAGCAGATTGCCTGTCCATTGGCGGTGCATGGCAACGCTGTGTGGTTTGTGGTGCTTGTTCATTAGTTATCATAGCCAAACTACATACCTTGGCATTCTGGATGCAGCGGACAGCATAGTGCAGGCGTGTGAAGACATTCGCTTCAAGACGGGCATGAGCGTGGTTGCACATATGTACCCCACCTTTGCCGTCCCGAAGAAGACAGTGGCGTAGCACACAGCCATGCACTGTAGCAACCAACATCTGGGCATCAGCATCTGTCTGCAGCTCCTCGACCAGTGAGTGCAGCATTGGTTCTCGGGTCTCGCTCACGTCCTCATATTCCCACAGATGAGCAAGCCCATGGGCTTCATAAGAGAGGGTGTAAGTTGGATCAGACCTCTTTGTTGGTCCACCCTCTTTATCATCCTTCTTCAAGTCACCTTCAGTCCAACCATCCTCCAACTCTGTCTCTCCCTGACTCTGAAATGCTCCCTTTCCCCCTTTCACCCCTCCTACTTTTTCTGTCTCTTCACTGATCCACGTCTCCATGGAAGCAGGCCCTACAGAGGGCAAGGCTGTGGACGGAGTGTTCGCAGTGCCCTCTTTGAACAAGTTTGTTGTGATTACCATGGAGTTTGTTGGCATGGTTTTAACAAGCGCAGCCAGATGTTTGCAGGCCCAGTTACGTTCAGTGACTGGAGGACCTTCCACAGTCACAGAGGCCGTGTCACTGCCACTAAACTCACAGCTGTCCATCAGACTCAGAGCCACACCCAGGAAATGGGCAGAGGCTCCCTGAGCAAATGAGCAGAATCGTGCCTGACATGTGCCTGGTCCCCGGACTTGCATCTGGGCACCTTCAAAGTTACAGTTATCCAATTGGACATGACCTGCTGATATCTACACATGCAGACACACACACACACACCACACACACACACATGTGGAGGAGATACAAGCATTTATTTACTATTATTTACTATTTTTGTGTTGTCATTTAGGAATTACTCCAAGAAAAGCATAAAGTGAAGTGGTAAAATGACTCATTTGCTATCGGTCAGTTACAAGATTTTGGTGTCAGAAATAATTTGCTCCCATGAGATACTCTTATCAAGCTGCCGACCTGGCATAAAAAGTATGTTTTTTGTCTGTCCTAGCAGTGTTAAAGAGCTACTTGAAACTGAGTGGGACACCTGCTGACAACCACACAGTGCCAACAATGTTTCACACTAAGGTAAAGGATATCACAAGCACCTGAACCAAATTTCTCCTTCTGAAATGTTTAAGGGCCAAATAAACAAGTCGGAACATTTTTCATACCCCATGTATCTACTTTTTGTGGGGGAAAAATAGTTCACTATGGCCAGGAGTATACAGTAATCATGCCACTTTGATGGATTAATGTTTCATTCCAAAATGGTAGGAACTTGCCAATATGGCCTTGGCTGCTTCCCACCTTAAAGTCTTCCAGCCAGCAGGTCGAACAAACTACAAACATGGAGGTCCAAAAATACCTACACACCTGTCAAATATGTGAGCTAGCTAAACAAAGAGAATTTCAGTGTGATGAAGTCAGCATACTTCAATGCGGCCCCAACTCTCAACTTAAACATTCAATAGCAGTTCCAATGCCTATTCAGCTAATAGGTCAGAAACAGAATATCTCCCACAAGTTTGGAAAGCGCCATTAGTCACATATTAGCAATGTATGGTACCAATGCATTAAATCATGTAGGTAGATGACACATAATGCGTAATTGTAATACCTCACCTTGTAAACAACAGGGGAGAACCAAGCAGGCATAAGCACTAAATTGCAGAGTCGGGTAGTGGGACACTGTTGATCAAAGCTAACCAACAGTGCCACATCACCTAGCTTGCCCACACCTACAATCTCCACCGGCACCTTGAGAGACACCTCAGCCTGCTCCTCGTAGAGACCAGGTTGGAGTGCTACTCGATCGTATGGTCCTGCCACTACCAGAGCTCCTCTTAGGGTCTCAAAGTCACAGCCAGGACCAGTGCCGACCCTCCACACCCGCCTGTCTTTGCGCCTGCGGAATAAGGTGAGACACGCAGAAGACTGGAGTTCTGGAACATTCTGTGCCCATGTACGGCTAGCAAGTGAGTGCTGCCGCAACGCTTCTCTCCAGGAGGGTGGTTCCAGGTTGGGATGACGAGGCCAGTTGGGGTGACGGCATTCAAGACAACCCAAGCAAAGCTGACGCCAGCGGGTAGCATCCAGGCTGAGAACCAGCTCACGCCATGCCCGGCACACCTGGCAACACCTGCCCAGGTCGGGCAGGGGCAGGTAGGCCAAGATGAGCCGCCACAGCTCCATCGGCAGCGCCCCCATATCCATATTAGTCCTAGAACACAACAAATGGAGGTATAGTCTTACAATACATCACTAAAGAAACGAATTAGTCTGTTAAATGAGTCAAAGCCACAGTACCTAAGGGCCCTTGGGGTCAGTTTAAATCCCAGTGGATCAGATGATAAGGTAATTCCATGACATTCAGTTGGATGTGCACATCTGTTCACATAACAGAAGATCATGCATTGATTGAAGAATTATTTGCAGCACTATTCTTCGTAAATTGATCATTGTAAAATCAAAGGAACATGACAAAACTAAAATGTGTACTTTCAATGATATTTACAAAGCAGGTAGCATAACGTTTTGATTGGCATGGCAAGATCAGGGCTTATCTGGATCCAACCACATTCTACATGGGTATACTACTGATTGCAGAGACAAGTAAAATAAATATGTGATTGTGTAAAGAACAACATTCCAGCCAGGGTGTGATTTGGAGTAGGTGCAAGCAATAAAACAAAACGACGTCAAAGAAATCACCTTTCTCCCTTTTCTGCATTTTGAATCCTGGAGCCGCTCGGGGGGAAACGGTATCACAAATTCGTCAACGTTTTGGAGGTCGCTCAACCCTTTCCTGCCAAAGACGAAATTCAGCAACCAGCACAATGTTATCGATAAAACAACCCTCAAAATCATGAATGTAGTCCATGTAGTGACACTAGGCTTACTCGGAAACATTTGGATACATTTCAGAGAAACCACGACCCTTATCCTACGGCTAACCCTTCTCTGCCCAATTTATTTTCCTCCGAAATGTATCTGAACATGCCTTCGAGTTTTAGGATAACCCCAAATGAGTAATTCTAGGAATCCTAATCAGCATCCTTCGCCGCACTTCAGAAAACAAAACAACATTCATGGAACTTCATATGCATCATGCTCGCTAGATTGTTGTCTCTGACCAATTGCAAGCTACTACACATACATGTCTCATAAGAAACCAAATTTGCGCAATTCAAACATGTTACCGTTTACGCGTTTGGACGATCAGCATCGTTGACGCATTATCTCTTCCATGTGAAGTTGCGAACAGTGTTCAGGAACAGCACAACAACCCACGGGAAGTCGGATGTTTTTCAGTGGCCTTTTCCTCCGGTGTAAGAACGAGCGAGGAGGCAGGCTAGTAGGGAAGGTGGTATTCGGAACGAGGAGTACGTCAGGAAAATGCGCTGCCCATCAGGAACGTGAACACTCGGATGCGATTCCACGTTGCGCTCCCCCTTATCTCATATTTTCCTTATATATGGGCTCAGTATCTTTAGAAAAGGCTTTAACTTGCCATGGTAGACAAGTCACGTTGGATCTATGGCCTATGCATCCAACCAGCGATTTTGGAGAAAGGCAAAACGTCGGATGTCGCTCTGTTGCGCTCTGAGATGTTGATCAGTGGTAAAAATAACGCTAACCAACCAATCATCTTAGCAACGGTTAGGCTACATCCAAGCGTCTCTCTGGCTATAGGCCTACCTACCCATCCGAAAATTGTCACTGTGCAATAATAAAGGCACACACATGCAAACGATACTTTTTTGTGAATCTAACACGCAGCGTTGGAAGACAGTCTCCCTGGAAATGACGGTAACAAGGGGCAACTCTGGAAATTCTTGATCTAGGCGTCCCCCAGCGGTTTTCTGTGGCTGAAACATGTCTTAAACTCTTGAGACATGGTCCCTGAAGTGTGTGTTATCAGAATGGCAATGCCTTAAGCATCGTGTAAGACAGTTGTTCCAGCAGTATTCAATGAATAGCCTAATAATGTTTCACTGGTAAACTATATTGGTGCGCAGGGAAGACGGGTGGTGGTGTTGTTGGTGGTGGGGACAGTTGTCCCAGGCCCAGGAACAGAGGGGGTCCAGAATTGGGGCCGCATTACATTGTATTTAGAGAGGGAGCCATTCAGATGGTTTTGTCCCGGGCCTGGTCAAAGCTGTCAGCGGCCCTGTCGGTGCGCATTAGAGACTCAACATTTAAATGTCAAGTCTCAGGATGGGTGGATGATTGATAAAAGCATTAAAATGTTTTGTAATGTAAGGTAGGCCTAATGTTTTTGTTGTTGTTGTTTTTAAAGGCCATGCCATGCCATACAAATTTAAGGGGAGATTAAATGTTGAGTGTGTAACCTAATTTTGTTAGTTTGCTTCCAAAATGGTTGCAGCCCATTCACAAATTAGGGCAACTTTGATTACAGGGAAAACTTTGGTTGTGGGCACAAAAGTGCTGAGTGCACTCAAATTGTTTGAAATTCTGTGATTTGTTGTTGTCTGAACATACAGCTGTGTCAATCTTTGCCTGTGTCAGTCTCTGTGTCCCAGACTGCCACTCACTGTTTGTGTGTCTGGATGTTATAATAAAATTATATGTTAAGCCATTGAAGTATAGCCATATATGACTCTCTATGCTTCTTATGTGATGTCTTTTCAACAGAGTTAGCATGTAGTGGTCTTGTTCTAAATGTTAAGCATGTGAAACTACCCACACAGCCTATATCAAAGGGCAAGGTCACGAGAAAATGACAAAACTTTCACGAGGAATGCAGGTAACTCCACTTGTGAATCTGTTCCTGATTGTCTACACTTTAAACAGAAAAGACTGACCAAGAGGCAGACCACACCAATAAAACTTCACAAGGACTGTAATAGCTAAAGGTTCAAGGCAGGGGTGGACACACAGACAACATACCCATCAAATATGTTAGAAGGAAGAGCACAGGGAACAAGGCTGTTCTGCTCTGTTTGCATTTAGGGTAAGCTCAGCACTCCAGAGCTGTAATGCTTTAATCATTTAACCCCTTAGCGCAGAGCCTATGTTATAACCTTACTGTCACCAAAACTGTAATGGCTATGTCTTAATCTGTTACTTAAGGCTCTCTGTACTGTCATAGCAATGTTGGGGGTGTGCCAGAGATTTCCGGGGGGGCACGGCATTTTGTTTGTGTTGAGGTTGTGACCAAAACTTGGCTTGCGAACATTATAATTAGGCCAAATCAAAACCAAATGAATACATGTTTTAGTCCCCATGTAAAGACATTAAGATATTGATTAGTGTCTCAAGCAAGAATCATTGTAATGAATCACTTCAATCCTTTTTCAGTGCGTATACACGTGTAGAAGTTTGGGTTGGGGGTGCGCGGCTTGTCTTTGGCACGTAAGGGGGTGCGTTAAGAAAAAAAGGTTAAGAACCACTGTATTAGATAATGCTAAATCAAGTGCCTTTACATGTAGGCCTAATGATATTCAAGTTTTGTGTAGAATAGTTGTAATCCAACAAGTCCTGCTGCAGAAACATACTAAAATAATCTACCAAATATTCTTATTGGCGATTTAAAAAAAAATAAGAACACACACACACACACACACCAGTAAAATATTGTGGTCGCATCAATTCACACTTGGGTAGTAGAGGCCTGACTTTGCATTATTTTGAAAGAACAGTCAGATGTAAGAATCTTTGTGTGAAACCAGAGTGGCTTTTATATACTTAAAAAAAACAAGATACAGACATACAGTACCCTACTAACCAATTTAAGAACAGTAGGCTACTTACAGTTTTTCTCAATCACTTTTGCTGGCTTCAGCTTTCAATTCTGGACACTTTCTTACAATCTGCAAACTACTCAGTGCATTTCTTAGAACAAATCAAATAGTTGTAGTACAGTGGACAAGGTTAGCTACCAAAATTGAGACTGTTTAGAAGATTCCCTTCTTGATTTTTTTTTATTTATATGACAAAATCAATTGATAATGTATCAAAACTGAGAATTGTATGATAATTTCAGTGGATGTGATGGTTGTTCAAGTCTGAGAATTTCACTTTTGGTCTGAGGCATCTACAAAAGCAACTGAAAAAAACTGCACTACTGATGCAGATCTATTTGAAACTTCCAAAAACACTTTAGGACATGTATAAAACCAAGCTGATAACACATGCAGACCAACAATAGACTTGAGGTTTCCAACATAATTCTATGTGAGCCTCTTATGTTTCACGTTCAAAACACTGTAGGCCTATATATAGTAAAATAATGCAATGTTTACTGTTGCCTTTTACTCTACCTATTGCATGTTGACTAAAATGACATGTTGTTGACTAAACATGATATTTAAAAAAATATATTAAGATACACAACTACACTTTTAGGAATGGTCATGATACTGATTCATGGCATCATGCAATAATCCCCCAGTTACCATGCCTAAGAATTTGTCATCTAGCCCCTCTTTCAATAACTGTACAGTACTTTAAGTCTACAAACATGTAGCCTACAGTGCAGAAAAATAGGCGTAAGCCAAACTTTATTTGGACATGCAAATGTCAACATCCACTAAGCTTTTCCCAAAACATAGAATGTTAAATTGTAATGACAAACAAAATAACTACATTTAGCTATTGAACAACATCTTGTTCATTGTTATGATCAAGTTCTTGGGTTGCTTGTGTTACTAGATCTTGTGATGGTTCGACCTGTGAGGCCATCACCCAAGCTGCTGTAGTAGCTTTGTGGTTTTCCCGCGGAGACATGGACCGATTCTTTCGGAGCAAAATGAGCTGTGGATTCCTCAGTAGGGTGTAGAACAGAAGCCAACGACCTTTTACTCTGCCCCCTCTCCCTGACTCTATAAACCAACCAAATATTATTGTGAAGACGATGTACTGTTCTTTGGATCTCATAGCCTACATGATAATTGGTGGATATACAGGACAGGCTATAATGTTTATTTAGAAAGGGAAAAATAAGAACTAAGAGAATATGGGTAGCTTACCTGACATGGTGTTTTGGAACTGGGAGTATGTCGACCTATTTTGTCTTTTCTTTTCCACTCTTGTGACGATTAACACATTGCAAAAGCAGACCAACACTGGATTACTGAGGTAGTGATCTGCAAAAATCATCCCAATCCATGTACTGTAACCTGTGGTAATGAAAGGAGTACACGCATTATGAAGGGACTGATTAATGTAACAATAAAATAAAAATAATTGCAATACAGCACACCTGGATCCATAGACTCATAGCCACGTTGCATGATGGTGCGGTCTATTCGTGGTACAAGCCATGTTCCCACAACGCAGCTCATTAGTAGTCTGATAACACAGTTACTCAGACCCATGATGACATTATAAAAAAAGAAAAAGTAATTGAAGTTATGGAACGCCTTCCTGCAATTAGACAGAGACATGGTTTGTGAGTGTTAACCGTACATGTTAAATATGCCCACAGACCACAGAATGACTTGTGACTTTACCTATTGTTCAGTGATAAAGGTTTTTCCTTGTCCTCTGGATTTATTTTGTCCTGAAGGAAGAACACCTGGACAATAACAATTTGTAATATAACCAGAACAATTACTAGGCCGATGGTCAAGCTGAAATGAAAACAGGAATGAAATGTTCAGTCATTATTTACCAAAAATAATTTAGAGAACACTTTTGCATAGCTTTAGAGTGCAAAGTGATATTGTCAAGGTATGACAGGGTTAAACTCACATGATGAATCCAAAATTCGTCAACCACTCCAAATATCGCCCCTCCTGAATAGGTATAACTACTCCATAAACAAAGAGCATGGCAAAGAGGAACTGCACAAAATGCACAATGAAATACCCTGTGATGAAAAGAAAAACACGTTTTGGAGCCATGCTGCAAAGTAGTTACATACATTCTGTAGTAAAACAGATTAATCTCTGTGTGCGGTAAGGGCACATTTTGCACACGTCAGTTATTACCAATGCTATGCAAAATGTCTGTGTATTTTTTTACACTACGTTGTGCTTAATTCCAGTAGTGACTTTTAGGTTCTTGTTTATTTGCAGCTTTTCTATTGATTGTGAATACCGGCTTACCCCATAAGGTGAAGGCTATTTGCCAGCCAGAGTATCTAGCAATAGCAGCCTAAAAGGCAAAATATATTAATGTTATAACATAGTTATATATTTGATATACAGTATATGGTGCATCCGGAAAGTATTCACAGCACATTCACTGCCACTTCCGACAAGGGCGACAGTTCATTTTTCAGCAGGACAACAACCCCAAGCACACAGCCAAGATCTCAAAGGAGTGGCTTCAGGACCACTCTGTGAATGTCCTCGAGTGGCCCAGCCAGAGCCCAGACTTGAATCCGATTGAACATCTCCGGAGAGATCTGGAAATGGCTGTGCACAGACGTCTCCCATCCAACCTGATAGAGCTTTAGAGGTATTGCAAAGAAGAATGGGCAACACTGCCTTAAGATAGGTGTGCCAAGCTTGTGGCATTCAAAAAGACTTGAGGCTGCAGTTGCTGCCAAAGGTGGTTCAACGTATTAAAGGCTGTGAAAGTATTACAGGCTACTAAGGCTACAGGCTACTACTCACAGCCTTTATTAAAGGCTGTGAATACTTATGTAAATAAGATTTCTTTGTTTTTAAGTTTTAATAAATTTTCAAAACTCTCAAGAAAACTTTTTTGACATGGTCATAATGAGGTATTTTGTGTAGAATTTTCAGGACAGAGATTAATTTAATACAATTTGGAATAAGGCTGTAACGTAACAAAATGTGGAAGAAGTGAAACGCTGTGAATACTTTCCGGATGCACTGTATGTATCAGGAATATATATATATATATATATATATATATATACATATAATATATATATATATATATATATATATATATATATACATATAATATACATGTAATATATATAGGCCTATATATACAGCCGTGGAAAAAAAATGAGAGACAATTTTTGAAATGTTCTGATTTTCTAATTTTATCCATGGATACTGCATGGATATACCGGTAATAGCCTATTTATATAATTGTATGTATATATATATATATATACATATATATATATATATATATATGTATATATGCTATCTTAATCCTTGTCCTACCAAATTATTTTAGTATCTGAACACCATGTCATCATCACTTACCACACTCACTGCAGAACTGGGATTGTGAAACTTCTCAGGCAGAAAACCTTTCTGTCCCGCCCATAGCCTCCGAATATGTTTCCTGCAATTCATGAATATGACATGTGTTGTCTGAACATCTTGGGGTACAATTGGATAAACTGGAATGATCATTTGGTGAGGCTACGTAATTGCAATACTTAAAAAGCAATCCAAACTTGTGTTTGATTGTAAAATGACAATCTCCACATGACTATAGAAATATCTGAAAGTATAACGCACCTGTAGCATGCTAATACATGAAACGTGTATGAGACGGAGGTAAAACAGGCAAAAAAGGTTGTGGCAAGCCAAGATTCTGCAACAGAGAACAATAAAACAAAACAATCATGCACACTTGTTTGAGCAGCTTTAACTTTCCGATACTAATTCATAAAATGTACTATATAGGCCTAGTCATGTATTATGTGACATGTTTTTCAATGTTGCTCTTGAAAGAAAAGAAAATGAATCTTAAATGATAAGTTCAGCCAATTTCAACATGCAGTTGTAATGCTCACACTACCCTGGACTTGTCAGTATACCTGACAATTTTTTTCTCCTTCAGCCTTTTCTGAGATCCTGGTCATTGTAATGGGGGCAGGTGTTTGTTTACATTAAAAAAAAACATCTTGATTTATTCCCAATAACATTAAAAAGGTTATGCAGCATCAGCAGACAACTAGCAACAGACACCTTTTGGGAAAATGTTTGGAGTAGGCCAATGTTAAGAATTTAAAAAATACAAACAAAATCTGCCCCCATTAGAATAGCTCAGATTTCGGAAAGGGCTCAGCCGAAAAATGCAGCATCACTGGGTACTGACAAGGGTAGCATGAGCAATACAACAGCATATTGAAATTGGCAGAACTGGTCCTTTAATGTTTAAAATACTGTTGTTTTGTATAGGGAACGAATACTTACTTCGAGCCACATCGCTGAACTTCTCAATTTTTGGTGCTAAGCCAAGGAAGAGATTGTTTGTCTGATTGCAAGATGAAGCCAGTTGTGCAACTGAATCTTTCCATGCATCGATATGATCAAAGATGTAATCACTGAGGCTGTAGTCAGCCAAAGTGACCTGAAACAGAAGAGATGGACAATATGAAACAGTAGCAATAGCATTTCTTTTGCTCTAAAGCTAAGCTCTGAGTGCCTATGTACTGTAGATATCATCCAATACTATTCCTGGCATTTTTTTGGAATTTTATCGGACTCTTCAAATCTTAAAAGAACGGCACCTATTAATGGTCTATCGTGGTATGAGTACATAAAAGTTTAACACTCACTGTGTACAATCCAATAAGAGAAATGATGGAGGTCCCAATCATTCTGTTGGGAAACTTGAAGTAAGGGTCCCAATCATAGACCTTTCTCTGGAACCAACTTTTGTTTGCTGATCTATAAAAGAGAGAAAGCACAAAATACTGTTTATTGAAAATAATGTATTAGAATGATAGGACTTTGCAAACTTTTACAATATTAACTGTCAGTACTCAGCCCACATGTCACAGCTCAGTGTAATATTGTAAAATTAAAGTGTGCCTTTGAAGACACGGCAGGTATTAGTATCAAGAAAGCTTCAGCATATATGTATAGTAGGCCTATATCATATCACACAATTGACTGTATTGCAGTGGTCTACAATTAGTCTTCCCCAAGGGCCAAATTATGTAGCGTGGATGAGGCCGAGGGCCAAACCAATCGCCCAATCGTATGGCCACAGATAGCACATGCATTCATGTTTTCATTTGTCGGGCCAAATGTTTGCCATGCCCGGGCCCGATCTGGCCCTCAGGCCGCCATTTGGAGACCACTGCTGTATTGTATTACACCAATCAAACAAAACATGTTTGGATACTAGATCTGTCAGGTAGCTGAGGGGGATTATGAATAAGAGGCTCTTCTGCACCGTTCAGATGGTCTTCGCAGTAAACTTTGCACGTAGCTGGCTTGGTGACTCTGCATAAGCTGTTGCTCCTCCTGCAGATATGCAAAGAGGAAGTGAATAAAAGACCCGCCCACGCCATATTCAACTACACACAATCAACGTACTATTAATCCCCTACCTCCTCGGCCAGTAATTTCAGATGAATGCGGATAGACTTCACTATTATGTAGACATATCGGCCCAGGAGAAAAAGCAGACACAGTAGTGATGGCCACTGCAAAATAAGCTTTTGCCATTTCCCAAGCACCTAAATGAGAAGCACAGCAGAAACAATTTCCGCAAATATTTATGGCCATCAACATTATGAAGAGAAGGTTCCAAACGTTAATAATTACCCTTCCATCTGGACAAGTGGCAATGTCCACTGCTGTCACAATGACCCTGTGAAACCAAAATCAGGGCCATCATAAACCAGCACAGACGGAAACCAGAGTGAAGCCGACAACAGCATAATTTATGACAGGTGCTGATCACAACAAACGAGTTCAAATGAAGTTCATTCGGATCCAGTGTAGTCTACTTTTTTGAAGTGGGTATACTGCATATTCGAGCATTTTTTGAAGTGGGTATACTGTGTATTTATGCCATTCAAAATAATGGATCAATCAATTTTAAGTGCGTATACTGAAGCCCCTAAAATTTAGAAGTGGGTATACTCCGTATACCTGCGTTCTACGTAGACTACACCACTGTTCGGATCCCTGGACATGGATTGTACAAAAGGAAGGATGTGGAGACACTAACCATGTAAGGGTGTAGAGAAGGCCCAGTATCCCTCCCCACATCCTATGAGGAGTGGACAGACAGGCGAAGAATGGGTAATAAGCCACGCCCACCTCCAGGGCACCCACGAGATAAACTATTGCTGTAGGACATAATGATTTGCTTCAATATTTTGTGAAATATAGCCGTCATTATGTCAGCTGGTTATAATGGAGTACAGGTGGATATGTCTACCTCGGGCCCATCCTGGCACAACAAAGGGCATATATCCTTCAGAAAACAGCAGCAGCACACTTGATGACACGGCTCCAAAGGCAAATCCATATGACCAGCGGTTACTTAGGCTTCCTATGAAATCTAGAGGGCTGACATACATTTAATGGGCACAGTGAACACACAATACATAGCCTACTTGTACAAAAGAACCAAGCAAACAATCGATCATTTGTGTGTTCAATCCAGAGAAATTTCCAGCACATACGGGCAACTCCTCAGAATCTGGCTCTATATACAATTAATGTAGGCTTCTAATTTGGATTACAAAATTCTGTTGATATGTCAATTAAGGGAAAAACATCTTTAGCAAAAAAAAGTTATTCGAAGTAATACTTACACAACAATGGCAAAGTGACCTTTAAGTATAGGGAATTTGTCATCAATAGTTTGCAGTTTGCTTCTCCTTTGAATGACAGAAAGGATGGCCACAATGAAGCACTAAAGGAGTGTAGAAAAGTGTTGCAAGATGAGAGAAAACAAGTGTGGTCAGTGACAGTGAACAACATTATGTTTTCTGTAACGCAGACATCCATATTCCAATATTAGAAATCAAGAATGGCTCCATCCCAAATAGATACACATAGAGAACACTAGATAAGGTAGATAAGGTAAGAACTATTGATGAAAGAACATCAGTTCATTTTACACTTGAAGGCCTGTTTCTAGATAATTGTGATGAATAAAAATGCTTGTCTGAAATTTTGACACTAGCAGCTGGTCCAAGAATTTCCATGTCATAGCATGCAGTAGATAAAAAGTGCATCGTTTTACAAGAAAATACAAAAGCACATGTTGGAGGCATATTTTGCAAATAATTTTGTATCTGAATATTGGGGAATAGCACAGACCACTTGTTGAGTACTTTGTAAATGAAAGTGTTGCCCCATAATGTTCACTGTGCCAGCAGTGGAATGGCATAGTCATTGAAAATGTAGCTACCATAGTACACTATACTATGACATAACACAGGGCCTTTAGTAATGCAATACGACTTGGTCTTTGCCATTCTGATAACAGCAAATTTATAATGTAGTGTCTTCACGGGTTAAGGCGTTTCAGGATTGTTCCAGTGCAATTTTGCAGCCAGAGGTAGGGAGGTGATAGCCTCGCGCACCATCCTACGTACTTCCGCCAGGAGACTTGGCTCAGCACTACATACATGAATACGAAATTAAATTGTAATATTATGTGATGGTCAGGACCAGGCTAGTGGGGTGATACCACAGTCACTAAAAAATCTCAAATCAGCTGCATCTGTCCAAAGTTACATCTGAACCACATGCAATCTTTAAACAGGACTTTAAGTGTAAAATAGGCTACTCAAAGTGACATTTACAGTGGAACAAATGTCTGAACTTCTGCAATGAAAATGAAACCTACTGAAGGGACCAAAGAGCAGTGCAGAAACAAATCAAAAGATATCCCGTTCTCGCAGGTGTAATTCCTAGCCAAGAGAAAATCACATTTCAGTTCATTATATTACAAATATGACGCTTTAATATGGTATTAAGAGACACACACACACACACACACACACACACACACACACACACACACAGGCATCAGCAGTACTTCAGATAGGCTATATAGAAACATACTTACATTCTCTTTCTCTTTTCAATCAGAGAGGCTGAATAGGATGTACGCAGGATATAGATAGATACAAAGTGTCCACCGAAGTTACTCAATATTCCTGTACCAGCTTACAAGGTTACAAGTATTCTTTTTTGTCGTCTCACTCTCACTCTCACTCTCACTCCTACTCAGACAAAATACTTCCTCTCTGTGTAGTGTGTGATCAACCTTTGATCTGCGAATAACATACACGGATGCTCTCTCGCTCTCTCTCTCTCTCTCTCTCTCACTCACTCTCTCTCTCTCTCTCTCTCTCTCTCGCTTGAGCAAACTAACGTGATCAGCTCATAGACACTTGTACTCACTCGTGACATCAAACCAAACAAAGATAACATTTTTTTCGATGCTTCGGAATGTATTGATCCTGGTGCTATGAATACTCGGCTGTTCTTTTCGGCGCCATTTAATCACTTCTTAGCCTATACCTTTTGTGTAGCATATGCATTCCATATTTGCATTCCATATTGCAGAGTCGTTGACCCGTTCAATAATTTACAAGCAAAAAAATTGTACACTCTTTGACCATCATTTGGCATCCCATTAAACTCATGTTACTCATGTAAATAGTGTTACAAGATTTGATTATCCCCATCCCCATTCCAAGTCATTGCTCAAACAAATATAGGCCTATTTGGATGAAATGATGGAATACAAGCAGGCATATGCATTTCTGTCCATAGTTTCTACCCATTAAAAGGGCACAAAGTAGAACGTTCAAGTTCTTTCAAGTCATTAATAGGCGAACAGTGAATCTCCAGTGACTCCCTGCGGTCCACTGTCAAAAATGTAATTTTTGGCTCATGGCCCTGAAAGAATGTCATGAAAAAACTTGGCATAAGAAAATGACTTGACCGTCCATATGGAGACATATTCACATTTCTATCGCTTGTTGGTACCCTGATATGAAAAACATTCAAACATCCGAGGGGAGGAAAACAAAAAAAAAATGTGTAGATTTTAAGACGAGTATGTCAGGCACTGCAGAAAGTCATGCAAACTGCTGAGCGTGACCCCACAGATTCTTCCAACTGGTAAGGGTAGTATAGTAGAGTAGAGTAGAGTAGAGTAGAGTAGAGTAGAGTAGAGTAGAGTAGAGTAGAGTAGAGTAGAGTATTTGAACCTGCAACTCGCTGATCCAAAAATGACCTTTCTAACCAAAAGGCCATGGCTGCCCCATCACCCTAGAGTTGACCTTATTTGTCCCCCTCCTCTCTATCCACTCCACTATTTTTTCCCCTTGTATACAGGGGTTATCAGTGTTTATCAACAAGATGTTATGAGGAGGGGCAAGACACTGGCAGCCAACCTCATGAGCTAATTTTTTGACCGACAGCCAGCAATCTTTCCAACAATCAGAGATTGAGTTGTGCTTAGCTAGGTTCGCGCAGTCAGGTTATAAACAAAATTTATAACCCATGTATGGCGACACTACATAAAGCCAAACTCAGCTTCTGATTGGTCAAACTTCCAGGGCAGCTCCACAACACCCTGTGACAGGTTTAGGGATGGTTTTGGTCTGAGCACAATTTACAACAAATTTGTCAATCCTTTGCTTATTTCGTTGTTCTTGGCAAAAGTAAAGCAGCAGAAACATTGCTTTGTTGACAGGTTAGGCTTAGGGATGGTTTTGTCCTGGGCTCTATCCTTAGAGTAGTGAGTGTTGGCGAGTTTTCTGTTTCAAGACTCCCCCATTTTCCTTGTTTCAGTCTAGCCGCCCTGGAAGTTCGACCAATCAGAAGCTGTGGCAGCGCCATACTAGGAAATAGAATACTGCATCCACTCCGCCACTATACTCATGAACGGCCATCCGGGTACTTTGCTCTTAAATGTGCGTTACGCCCCTTTATGGGGGATATCAAACCAAATGTCTCATTAACTTTAATGTTACATCGGCTAGCCTAAATGGGCGTAATGCACATGGAAAACGTCACTGCGTTCATGAGTATACCCTCTTACCTCTTATTCGTCCCCCTTCGTGTTCTCACCCCTCCCTTCTCAGTGCTATCAAAACCTGCCAAGCAGCAATAAATATTTTTGGCTGTTGAGCTGGTCTTGTCATGCTTTGTTTACCTGAGATACTTATTTATGCTCACAAGCTAAATTGTCTGAATGTCATAAAATGCCTCAACCCTAAGGGTGACAGGGTGCAGTGATGTTTTCTTTCTGTTGTGTCCCAACACAAAATACATATTTAGAAATCTGAATTATTTTTACTACAATGCCAGATGTTACTTACATCCATGTATTTACAGTTTGTAATTCACATTACATTTCATCCATTTTACAATGCTTTATTGATATATTTCCATACTGCTGAAAGAATGTGAACACTAACATTCAGCAACCTTGTGTTTAAATCCACAGTCCAGACTTTTGATAATCTACCCGTCAAGACTCCATCAAGACATCTAATCTCCGTCAAGATATCCCCATCCAATAGAACACTAAACTCATAGAACTTTAACAGTATTATCCATGTCACTCATTCTTGTCTTTTATTAATTTGTGTAATTGTTGTACATAAAAGACATTGTTTTTCAAGGCTGGTTCAATGAGGATCTCAGCACTCTCCTTCCTTGGAAACGAAAATGTCTGCTTTGGATATCCTATAGGGAACAGAAAACATCAGATGAATTTGCAGACGATCAAATTGATCAATTAACACACACACAAAAACACACACACACACACACACACACACACACACACACACACACACACACACACACACACACACACACACACACACACACACACACACACACACACACACACACACACACACACACAAACACACACACACACACACACACACACACACACACTGTCTGTGTGTTCTCTATCTGTGTGTTTTGTGTGTTGTTTTAGGACAAGGCACAGCCTGAGACCCAGGCTACTGCATTTGGAGATGTTTCTTTTGATGCCACTTTGGCTCAGGACTTGCCAGGAGCTCTGTCTTTGATCAGACAGTCTGGTTCTGATGGATTTACTCTCTCCTCCTCACCACTCTTTCAGGTAACAAACAACAATCTCACATTTATTTATTTTTTTAATTCACTTAATGCAAATATCCTCAGCATGAGATCAATGCTTCATTGTACAATGCTTACATTTTTCTTTATAAAATAATCTGAAACTGAGAATGGTTAAGGACTGTTGGAATATGGGGTTTGTGAAATGATATGGGGCAATGGTGTTTTTACTCACTGTCTCTGCACACAGAGGCCACACTCATTGGGGTAGGTTTGCCCATCCGTGCCACACACAGGTGCCAAGTTGAGTGGACATGCAAGAATCTCCGCCATATCTCCACAGTTTGGCTGTTGGGAAGCCACCACATTTTCATATTTATGAAAAGTGTTCATCAATTTCTACTAATTACTGAAAGCCATGCTTTACGTTGAAATTGTTATGTAGACTAAATATTTAATGTTGTAATATATTGTAACAGTCAAGATTCTAAACCATGGATTCCGTGAGAGAGAGAGAGAGAGAGAGAGAGAGAGAGAGAGAGAGAGAGAGAGAGAGAGAGAGAGAGAGAGAGAGAGAGAGAGAGAGGTATACCTTTCTGGCTCCTACTGTCTTCTCGTCTGCACCTAAACAAGATAATATTTCATTCAAAAAGTAGGCCTGCGTATTATACAGATACGTTTACAGATTATTGAGGGTTAATGTTGTAGAGAATGTGTATGTTGCCATGTAAAATACAGAGAAAAGCGTCTTGTATATCTAGATTTTGTGGTGATAAAAACTTTCTGTAACAATTTCACACAATATGACATGAGTCCCTTCTGACATGATGATCAAAGTGGAACAAACTGGTTCTTCGAACGTAAAGTTATAACATGGTAGCCTGCAGCATAGACTAACTATTGCTGTTTTCACAAGAGGATACGAATCAGGTTTGCAATTATAAATGTTAAAATGGCCTGTTAGCTGTTATAAATAAACTGTTAGCACTGTTATCTGAACTTTAAGTTTACAAGACAGTCATTGAAATTGCCGTTGTATAGGCAGAATACGGCAGGTGTTTACTTCCTGAACCTTCTCACCAAGTCCAACCATACACAAAACTATTCATTATAGAAGGAATTTGACTATACCTGCAGTGACGACAAAGAAAGTGAACAACAAAATCAGTTTAACATCCATTTTCCCCCTCCAGTATGCACTGAAACTCTGTCTTTTCTTTCACCAGTGTTGTTACCACAGGTGGGAATCAACACACCTGACACACACAAATGTTTTTTTTACAACACTTAGTTTGTTAATGTGTAACTCACTGTCACAGCCTACCACATAGGTGAGCAGTCTTCAATGGGTTTGCACAGCCAGGCTGTAACAACGCATTACGTAATAACACCGCATTATGTAATAGCGTAGCCTACATAATGTTGTGACAATCTACGCATAATTTACAATCTACTTAATAATTTACGTATCTACTGTGACAATCTACGTTATAATTTACATATTTCATAATACATTTCTTTACCGCATTTGGTAACACTATTTTTCTTATCTTGTAATAAATTATTAGGCTACAGAATGCGGAATTGATTACAAAATGCAGCAGCTTTTTTTCAGGATGGAAATGTAAGAACATGTAGCATTATGTGATAATTTGCAAAATGTATGGGTTTTTTTGTATTTGAATGCTGTACTTTTCCCCCTCTATTCTTTATTTTCAAAATAAGATCAAATACAATAATTTATCCAAAACTATGCAATTACATAGGAGCACTAGATGATGCTACAGATCAAATAGTATAGGAACGTACAAGCAGAGAAATATGAGAGAGAGATAAGTCAGGCTCGTTCTTTTCCGGTATCTACTTTATGTCGGGTGAACGCCCCTTTAGGAGACCTATAGTTAGGAGATCTTCGGAGTCCTGAGGTTGATAATATATGAAGTCCCCTTAGCGCTGTAGATGGCGGTAGCGCATGTCTCGTGCAAACACCTCAAAAAGAGAAGAAGAAGGAGGGGACAATGCCCCCTTAGGAGACCCAACTTGAGCACGTGCTTTTGCATTGAGTGGCCGTTTTTCGATTCCTCTTTATCAAAATTCCAACCTCTTTGGTACAAGTGTTTGTCTGGGGTCATGGCTGTCTGGAAAAGGGGTGAAGGAGGCTTGTAATTCAAAGGTTGATGGTTCAATTCACAAGTAACATTGGTTGGTGGGGGTAAAGGTAAATTTGAACCTGACAAGAAGTTGTTAACTAATAACCCGCCTCAAAAGCCTGTATTATCAGTATTTCTTTTGCTCCCAATATTTTATTTTTACGTGACGTTTCGGGTTTTACCCTTTCTTCAGATGTGTCGTCTGAAGAAGGGGTAAAACCCGAAACGTCACGTAAAAATAAAATATTGGGAGCAAAAGAAATCCTGGTCGTGCAGCGGACTTTTTCTCAGAATCATCTAGTCACTTGTGGTCCTGCTCCCAGGTCAGATGTTCCTGTGGATGTGCGAGCTTTCCATCATTACCTCAACCTTGAATATCCCAGTAGATCAGTCTTTTCGGAAATACCCAAATCAAGCCCTTTCGGCAACAACAGCCATGCCAAGTTCAAAGTCATTTAAATAACCTTTCTTCCCCATTATGATGCTCGGTTTGAACTGTGGAATGTTAGTAAACCTCCCTCCCAAAGCCTCAATAAAATGTGGTAGCGTTGTGCTATCGGACTGGTCCTTTAGCTCAGCGGTCTCGTACTGTGCCTGACAAGGTGGTGAGCTTGCGACCCCGAGGGGGACGAACTGTGCGGGAACACCGCCGTCACACATACGCATACTATACACATACAAAAACAGTGGAAGTCCGGGAAAATCTCATTGTGACAAAGTGTTGCACACAATGGCAATGCATTCATCACTCATTACCATAAATCAGCTTTCCCTAGCTATATGGTACCTCAGTCATGGAGGATAGATGGGTGAGACAGTTCTGTGGTCAGGGGACCTTCATGCAAACTGTCTCCTCCTTGTGTATCGCCTCTGGTTAACTTTTGCTCTTCTCCGTGATCATAGAACTGTCCCACCCCCAACCTCCCTGTCCCCTCAGTCCTCCTCCATGACTGAGGTACCCAGAGCATGGTATTGTGCTCATGGTATTCAGCACAGCTTCACAGTATTCTGCATTGCTCATATTTTGCCATCCCTCTTACAGTGTTGATGTTGTGTGCAGAGCTGTATTAAAATGTCAATTTAATTTTCTCATGTGTGCTTGCATTATTAATCATTATTCATCTGAGATCATACCATAACCTTAATAGTTATATGTAAGAAAATATTTAATTTGATCCTTTGTTGGGAATCGAACTAGCAATCATCATGCGTCAAGGTCAACTGCTTAACTGCTAGTCCATGATTGCCTGAGCTCAAGCTGCTGACATCTAGTGTCACACGGCCTCTATAGTTCCAATTTACATGGTTCAAAGAATTTGTGTTAGTTTCCCAGGTCTGCTAAATGTAAATCAATGTACTTTTTCACGTTATGCTCCAGGAAGCATGAACGAAAGTGAAGGTCATCTCCATGTTTGGAATGGAACCTGACACTTTCATGTTTGAAGCCCACCCATTTGACCACTACTCTATGATGACCCAGTTGTGAACTTGACATATAAAGTACCATATTTACCAAGTTACCACTGTTCTGTTTAAGTCAAGATCCCTTTTAGGTAACAGTTAATAACAATGACTCCTTGTTAAGCATTTGTTAGCCATTGATTAAATCATAGTCAAGCCTCTTTTAATCAATTTTAACCTCTTTTAATCATTATTCAAAACTCTTGTGTCCTGCCCCAAGAGAGAAAACGTTCAGGCTTAGGGAGGCCTGTGGTGTAGTGGTAATTGACTACAATGGTAAGGCAGGAGTTCGTATCTCGGATGGATATGGGATATCTCTGGTGGGCTTGGCTGGGACCAAAGAGAGAATTGCCAGCAATGGTGTAAGTAAGGCATCCATATCTTCGGTGGGCAGAACTGGGCACATACAGAGAGAGCAAGACTTGGATTGGTGAGCAGAACTGGTGTAACTCTGGTGGACAGAACTGGGCACACTGAGAAGGAGACTTAAACTGGCATATCTCCAGAGGGCAGACCGGGACACACAGGGAGACCTGGCATATCTGAGACACTTGGACTGGTGGGCAAAACTGGCATATCTGCAGTGGGCAGAACAGGACCCACTGTGAGAGACTTGAACTGGCATATCTCCAGTGGGCAGAACTGAGCACACTTGAACTGGTATGCAAAACTGTGCACACCAAGAGAGCCTTGAACTGGAATATCTCTGGTGGGCAAAACTAGGCACTTGGATTGGCAGGTAGAACTGGAATATCTCCAGTGGGCAGAACTAGGCACACTGAGGGAGAACTGGCATATCTCTGGGCAAATCTAGACATGCACAGAAAGATAGTCTTGAACTGGCATATCTCTGGGGGGCAGAACTGGGGGCACTTGAGAGAGACTTGAACTGGGGACATTGAATAAGAGGGAGACTTGGACTGGTGGGTAGAACTGGGGACACTGAAAGAGAATGGCATATATCTGTGCAAAACTAGGCACATAGAGAGACTTGAACTGGCATATCTCTGGTGGGGCAGAACTGGGAACATTGTGAGAGGTACATGAGCTGTTATATCTCCAGTGGGCAAATCTGGGCACATTCAGAGAGAGGAACTTGAACTGGGCACAAAGTTAGCGCGTTCAGGCCGACTGAGAACCGTGCTGGAGCCCGTTTCCGCACCCAATCGTGAACTGGCTGTCGTGTTCACGCCACAGATATTAACGTTCGCGAACCGGAAAGTTGTTTAGCAATAAGAAACGCAGAATACTAGGTTTTTCTTTGCGAACCGTGACGACAGCGTGGTCGTCAGCAGGTTCATCCGGGTAACACAGTCACGTGCGGGAAAAGTTCAGAGCTCGGTATGAACACTGGCGGTTCGCAGACAAACACTTAACCCTATACTGCACGGTGTTGCCATATGGCAACATACCATTCTTTTGGCATTTCCTGGTATTTAAACATAAATAATAGACACTGATTGGTTTTCATATCGAAACTGTGGCCTTGTTTTATCCAATTATGTGGTTTGTTGACATCACATGACACCATACACTGCCCCAGGCTTGCTCTTTCCCTCACTGTACGTAAGCATGTGTCCTTGACAGATTGCTCTTGCATTAGCCAAGATCTTTCACACTTTTTGCAATATTCACAAAATTTAAAAAAATATTGGGATGATTTTTAGTTAGTCATGATCTGTTTTCAACATATGTTTTGTTTTCAACTAAAAGTATTTCTGTTTTATGTTGAAAATTAGGTTTGTTGCCATACGGCAACATTGTGCGGTAGTGGAACAAGACGGTCAATAGGGAAAGTGTATTGATACAAATACCCAATTCTAATTGATTGATTAATTGATTTATTTATTGATTGAATGATTGATAACTGATAATATTTATAATTAGTGTAAATGGCTGTCTGTAAAGAACATTAAAAAATGTATAATAGGTGTACAGAACTGTTTTATGAGCTTTCACTCTGAGTACATGCAGAAAAGCGAACAAGGCCTATGCAGCCTCCCCAGACTGCCAGAGGTATACCACAAAAATCCCCAAACCCCAGATTAGAGCATAAAACTACTGTCATCTTGACCATTTGAAGCCTCCAAAATGTTTTGACTTCATGTGTCTGTTATAATTAGGCTAATTAGCACACAACGTTTGTGCAAATCTGTCAACCCGATCAAAAATTATTGTACAAAGTCAACCATTTTGAAAGTCAGCCATTTTAAAAGCATAATCTCCACATTTCAAACAGCTCATAAACCAATTATATTATTAACACACAAGATTTACTGCAAATCCAAGCACCCATTGAAAAGTTGTGGCGTAAACAAAAAGGTAGCCGTCCCAAAAGATTGCCAACTTCAAAGTCAGCCATCTTGAAAGTCAGCTATCTTGAAAGCACTGGCCTTCATGTACATATTATAGACAGTTACCATATACATTTTTGTGCAAATCTATGCACAGATATTGTGTTAACACCAAATATATTCATTGGTGGTTGGTAAACGTAATACCACTGAAATACTGTTTTTCGGGGATATAATAAACAGTATTAACTTGTTCTCTCAGTGGCAAAAATGTGTTAAATAACTCCCTTGAACTTGTGGGTAAACTCTCAATGTTTTTCTGAGATAAAAACAATTATATTTCTATAAAATAATCCATAATGTTGAATGAGCCTTGTTTGGTCTTGGAGGGAAAATGTACACTGGATCCTTTCTGCAACTGCACAATATTGCCATATGGCAACAAACCTAAAAGTACCCACCCAAAAAAAATTTTTGGGGAAAAAAATTGCAAATTTGTCTTAAGAAGTCCATTTTTTGTGACAAAAACCACAGTAAGATTTTTTTCCATGATGGGATAATAATGTGTGCAGTATAGGGTTAAGTGCCGAACGTAACTGGTGCGAGCACCGACACCGGCTCCGTTCTGGTCGGCCTGAAAGCCATAATAGAGAACTGGCATATCTGTGGTGGGGCAGAACTGGGAACACTGTTAGAGGTACATGAGCTGTTATATCTCCAGTGGGCAAATCTGGGCACATTCAGAGAGAGGAATTTGAACTGGGCACACAGTTAGCGCGTTCAGGCCGACTGAGAACCTGCTGGAGCCCGTTCCCGCACCCAATCGCGAACTGGCTGTCATGTTCACGCCACAGATATTAACATTCGCGAACCAGAAAGTTGGTTAGCAATAAGAAACGCAGAATACTAGGTTTTTCTTTGCGAACCATGACGACAGCGTGGCTGTCAGCAGGTTCATCCGGGTAACACAGTAACGTGCGGTAAAAGTTCAGAGCCCGGTATGAACACGGGCGATTTGCAGATAAGCACTTAAGTGCCGAACGCAACTGGTGCAGGCACCGGCTCCAGCTCCGTTCTAGTCGGCCTGAAAGCCCTATCTGATAGAGACTTGGACTGGCAGGCAGAACTGGGCACACTCAAAGAGACTTGAACTGGCATATATCCAGCAGGCAGAACTGCAAGAGCTGGCATAGCTCTGGCAGTAAGATGTTGGTCTTGGCATCCGAAGGTTGCAGGTTCAAATCCCATGTCAGTTCAAGTCATGTGGGTGGTCACCTATACCCTGATCCATGGCTAAAGTGCAAGGTACATAACACAGCATTGCTTTGGCATAATAAAAAACATGGTTATTCAGACAGTGATGCCTGACATGGCCATTACCTTTGATTCACCAAAATGTTGTTACCAAAAAAGAATTCTTGCCTGTGGCAGAACATTGCACACAGGAATCCAGGGCAAATATATAGGGCCCCCATACACGACCTCTATAGTCCCAATTTATATGGTTCAAAGAATTTGTGCTACTTTCCCAGCTCTGCTAAACGTAAATCAATGTACATTTACATGTTATGTTCCAGGAAGCATGAAAGAAGGTGAATGTCATCTCCACATTTTAGATTGAACCTGCAACCTTCATATTCCAAGTCCAGCCATTTAACCACTACTCTAGGATGACCCCAGCTGTAAGCTTGACATATTAAGTAGCATATTAAGTTACCACTGTTCTGTTTAAGTCAAGATCCCATTTTAGTAACACTTATAACAATGACTCCTTGTTAAGCATTTATTAGCCATTGATTAAATCATAGTCCGGCCTCTTTTAATAATTAACTAAAACTCTCATGTCCTTCCTCAAGAGAGAAAACATTCAGCCCTGTGGTGTAGTGGTATACACAATTGACTACAATGGTGTAACTCAGAGGTTCGTATCCCAGGTGGGCATAACTGGCATATCTCCAGTGGGCAAAGCTGGGACCACAGAGAGAAAGAATTGCCTGCAAGGGTGTAAGTCAGGCTTCCATGTCTTCGGTGGGCAGAACTTGGCACATACAGAGTAAGCAAGACATGGAAATGGTGTAATTCTGGTGGGCAGAACTGGGCACCCTGAGAGAGACTTAAACTGGCATATCTCCAGTGTGTAGACCTGTACACACAGAGAGAGACTTGGACTGGTGGGCAGAGCTGGCATATCGCTGGTGGGCAGAACAGGGCACACTGTGAGAGAGACTTGAACTGGCATATATCCTGAGGGCAGAAATACTGAGAGAGACTTGAGCCGGGCACACTGAAAAAGACTTGGATTGGTGGGCAGAACTGTGCACACCAAGAGTCTTCAACTGGGATATCTCTGGTGGGCAGAGTTTGGCACACTCCTGGAAAGAGAGACTTTGAACTGGCATGTCTCTGGGCAAATAGGCATACACAGAAAGATGGTCTTGAACTGGCATATCTCACACGGAGAGAGAGACTTAAATTGGCATATCTCTGGAGGGCAGACCTGGGCACACAGAGAGACTTGAGCTGGCATATCTGAGAGACTTGGACTGTCTGGCAGAACAGGGCATACTGTGAGAGAGGCTTGAACTGGCAGAACTGAGAGACTTGGACTGGTGGGCAGAAATGGGAATTACTGAGAGAGACTTGAACTGGGCACCCCGTTGTAGTTGACGAGGTCGCACGTTTGCGCCCCAAGGGGGACAAGCAGGTGCAAGATGACCTCCGTCACAGTCTGTGCGGGGAAACTGCACTGTTACACAGACAGTACTGTAGGCCTGTAGTATTTTTTTTCCTTTGGCTTTAGGTCTTAATAGGAGTGAGGGAATGCAGATGGGTCAAGGAATAAGTCATATGAGCCATGTTGGGAAGTAACTGTAAGTTTGACTGATGTTTCAACAACTTAAATAAATCACAGTTTACTGCCTTCCTTGGATATTCGGAATTAAACTTGACAAGCAGTATTGTTTGGGAAACGTGTTGGTGTGGTGGCATTTGATTGAGGCTGCATGGCTGCCTCTCAGTGAATGTGTAGGCCTAATGCCACCAACACAGACAGCTACATCCCTCCAGTCCACCACTGCGACGACACAAAATAATTACAGAAGAACATCTGAAAACAGGATTTCATCACTGTAAGGCAGTTCAGTCTCTCAGAGTAATCCCCAAAATGAACATGTCAGGGGTATTTTGGTCCTGCTGCAGTGTTCTCAGTGTCTTCATGTACAAATTCACAGCTCCATGCTGATGTGAAATTTGATATTTTGGAGAAAAGATTGCCCAACCACAGAGGGAAGCTGTTTAAATTTTCAGATATTTTCCATACTGTGATTGGCCACTACAGCAGAGATGAATGACAGAGATGGGGGGATTCTATCTATCATTGTTAATAGCTGACTGTACGCACCTCTGTGGCATTCCAGCCCACCATAACACACCCAGAAAATTGTGAAATGGATTTTGTGTTAAGACTTTCTTAAACGTGTGAAGAAGGACTCCATTTCATTGGTACATTTCATTCACATATTCACATGTTTTGATAATCATACAAGATAGGTTACACAATGGGAAACGTTATTCACCTGTTTACTTTAAAGTTAAAGGCACAGTTGAAACACTACCTGTAGACTATAAGACTATAAGTCTATGAGAGTATAAATCTATGAGAGTATAAGTTAAAACACTACCTTAGACTATAAGGCGCACACTGCAATATGAAGGCCTCTGTCCCATGATTCCCCGGTGTACCCCTCTGCTGACTCCAAAGCACAAAAAGAGTCAACTCCAGGATGTCAAAAAAGGATGTGGACAAACCACAGGTGTTTATGCAAATTGTCTATGGATCAACACTATTGTCTGAAGGAGGAAGAACAAGGCGTATGAAGGAAATAACACCTTACCTATTGTGAAGCATGGTGGGGGTTAGTCATGCTTGCGGGTTGTTTTGCTTCTTCAAGTACAGAAAATATTCTCTGTGTGCAGTATACCATGAATGCTACTGACTACCAGAAGATCCATGGGTGTAAATGTCATGCCGAATCTTAATAATAATAAGAAACAGTAGACAACAATTTCACTGTGTTGGTGTCACATTCAAATAGTATGTGTTGATATCAATCTGAGGTAACTCTTATTTGCACAAAGAACGTGTCTTCCCTTACCTTAGAGTGGTAGTTGGTTAATGGTTGAACCAGCAATTTTTTAATTATCGAAATTTGATATGGATTTCACCAATCACTTCATATACAGCATGATATATGATATACAGCAGTTACTGCATTAATTCAATATATAGGTTACACTTATATTTTGAAGTTTATTATAACAAAGAAGCAATAAAGACAAGAGTGATCAATGTAATTATATTTAATTGATGTGAGAGATGAATCTATCAGTGAATCTTTAGAGTATGAAAAAATGTTTTGGCTAATCAGAGCAAACACACTCTACATTTCAACAAAAAATACTTTCACTGAAATTCTACATTTTCCTTTATGAACACATTCAGATATTATTTTTCAAATGTAACATTTGTAGTAATCTAGTTCGTATTACAGACAGACAGAGACAGACATTCCATGTTCAGAAAGTAAAAATCCTGCAAAGTTTTGCTCTGGCCAACTCAGTCTACCAGCAGATTCACAAGTAGAGTGGCCAATAAGTGATATCAGTGTTGAGAGCACACATCACAGAAATACATAGCAGGATAGTTTCTACTTCCTCTTTTCTCCACCTTTGCATGTGGTAATAGGCAGTTATGTACACAAGAAATGCACCACTGGTGTGTTTCTAAAGCACATCTCACCAGTCATAACAAAAATAAAATGTATAAAAACATATACAAATTTGAATAGTAATGCACTTGAATGACAGAAATCACACATTCCTTTAATTAGCACCAAATCTATGGTATGTTTTCAAGGGAACACTGACGTATTCTAAAACACAACAGTGCATCAATAATTAATGTTATAAAAATACATAAATTTCACATCCAATATTGCCAAATGCCACACTTTACTCATCTACTCAATTGGCTGCTATGGTATCTCACACATTCAAGCAGACACACAGACACAGACAAACACACGTATGAATGCAAATGCACACACGTGCTTGCACGTGCTTGCGCGCG
>NC_085872.1:2242500-2245000 GCF_034702125.1 Engraulis encrasicolus | reverse complement strand
AGTGCCAGTGCAAAGGAAAACCTTTTCAATGCTGCAGGAGAATGATTCTCCAAGGTTCTGAACGGGATCCACCATGACTCGGCCATAGATGGTAGAACCTGTAAAATATGGTGATATTCAGCGATAAACATGATGACTATTTTTGGGCCTGTCTCTGTGACTTATCATTACCTCCACCCACTCAATAGTACACATTGAAGACAAGAGTTGTTGTGTCTTCATGTTTGAGTAGGATAGGCTAGCTAATGGGCAATATCTACATGTAATCTTTTTAGGCAGACACATGTTAAGCGTTGGTATAAATTCTCAAATGCTACAATGAGGTCACTAATGCCTCGTTTCCACTGCCGGTTTTCTGATAGGCCTACAGCTCGACACAGCGCAACCCGGCCGAGAGTTTTTGTTCTTCAATTGAGCTGTGTTGTGCCCAATCAAAAAGCAAAAAGTGGTGACCGAGTCGTGCTGTGTCGAGCGGTAGGCCTACCAGAAAACCGGCAGTGGAAAAGAGGCATATGTCTGTCTCTAATCCCGCCTCGCACTCTCTCATTTTCTTACCTTCAGAAAAGGCAGAGTCACTTCCTTCTCCAAAGCCCATGGATCCATCGGACAACCACAGCTCTTTCTTGGACAGCAGGAACATCTGGGTGTTCAGACTGAACTCTGCAGACACTGGGTCACTGACCTATAGAAATACAGGGCATGTTGTAGTTGGTGTTTTAGTTGTGTGTCTATGACTGGCAAATTGATGATGTAATTTCATTATTTATTTTAATGGTGCATTATGATCAATAGTGGCACTATTGATCATAATGCACTATTGCAATAAATGAAATGATTTGTGTTAGGCAGTGGTTGACCTGTTGGAAGCGGATGTCCATGTCGAAGGTGAGAGGCTCTCGGGGGTGGCAGACTGGGGGAATGCTGAACTCGCCACTGGGGGCGGCGCTGCAGGGAATCAGCTTCACCGTGTATGTGCCTGAATAATCTCGGATCTACAGACCAAAAAGACATAGAAAATGTCTTGAATTTCATCTTATATTTCACACTTTTGCGAAGATACATACTGTAGGCTCATAGTGAAGACTGTGTCAAAATTTGTACAGTGTGGTAAAGCAAAGGTGATATTCAAAATATGTTCATGGTTATGACAAATGATGTATAGATGTAGGAACCTACAGCAAAATCTGACACGAAGCTCCACTGTTGCATGGGCTGGTTGTAGGTGGGCTCAGTGCGCACCAAAGAGAGGGTGAAGGTCAATCCAGGGTGATCCGCAGACATTATCATGGATGCTAGAGATGTTGCTGGACAAGTGTAACAAACACAAACAGTTACAGGTGAGGAAGCACTTTCAACAACACAAATTAGCATAAGCTTTCAAGCCGATTGAAATACAGTATGTGAGCTCCCTTACCTGGATGGGACATAACAAACTGGCCCCTGAATCGAGCCTCAGTTTTAAAGTTCACCACCAGACGGCCTTCTTCATTGATTCGCATGCTGGTTGGGTACATGGCGCCTGTGAGAGACAAAAGGATCTGGATGAATGTCAGAAAACGTCCATGCAACTAACATGGTCAGAGGCATCTCTTTTCGGCTTCAGCACAATTGTTGTTCTTAAAAGTTATGCACGTAATTGGCCACAAGGAGGCAATGTTGATCTGTCTACAACACTATGCCACCTTGTGTTTGCAACTCAGACCACCATCGTGGAATGCTCCATTGTCATTGCATATTGTTTCAAGTACCTGTATAAGGAAACATACTCCATTTGTTAAATTTGCCTACATCAATTAAATCTTTAGGTTTTGATCAGAAGTTAGGTCTTCAAATGCTGAAATTATAATAATTATAATAGACTATATGTATGTGATCATATAGAAATACAGTGGCCAAAACCTCCCCTTTAGTTCCAGCTCTAATTTTGTGGTCATCACATGTACATCAACAGCCATACCTGACATGGTAAAGCATATGCCCTCAACCTCACCTTGCATCTCTGCTTCTGGCGGGCTGCCAATGCCGTCCTGCCACAGAATAGCCGTGTCGTACACAAAGGTAAGGCGGAGCTCTGACTGCAGGTCGAAATGCTGCCATCCTCCCACGGCCACAGGAGAGTGGAAGACGTAGGAAACAAATAGTGGTACGCGTAGGGTCACATAAGACTGCACAAGATTCAGAACCTACAGCGGAAAAAAGACCAAATGGGGCAGAACACAAAGAAGATAAAATGAGAACAATGTAGTTCCTTTATTCCAATTTTGACGGATTTATGATGGAGTGTCACGAAGCATGCTAAACATAACATGTCTTTTTTGATTAAAGGGCAACATAACTCAAAGAGGAGTGATGATGACTCCATCATCACTGTGGTAAAAGTATCTGTGCAGCTCACCTGACCATCGGTGCCAACGGAGCCGCCGCACGTGTTGAGCAGTTCAGACATGTCATAGTAGCTGTTGAATTCCCAGAGACAAGCCTCCAGGTTGAGGTTGCGGTA
>NC_085872.1:2180000-2237500 GCF_034702125.1 Engraulis encrasicolus | reverse complement strand
TCATATCACGCTAATTCCAGGCAGCTATCAGGCAGACATGTTTTAGGGACAAAGACACTTTTGTAACCGAGTCAGATGCTTGATACCAGGACATCAACCCTCTATCGCTCATTCGTTTGGTTTTGCCTTGCATCACTTCCAGTCTTCTCTTAGGGGTAGTGTTTCTCACTTTTTCATTCTGAGAACCCCCCATCCCTACCCCTTATGTTGGCACCAGGCCTTTTTCTCATCCATCGCTCTGTCTTTCTTCCGTGCAGCCACAGGCTGGGTTTTTACCATTTTACTCAAAGGTGCTTTTATTCAGAGGTTGGGTGGGGTTGGGGATGGGGGTGGGGTTGGGGGTGGAGATGGGGGTGGGGTTGGGGAATACCTTGGAAATACTATAATGCTATTTATCACATGGCAAGGATGGTATGGCAGTTATGGTCTGCAATGTTTCTCATCCCTTGCCCTTGAAGTTTTCGCTAGATAGTGTGACTGTATTATTAAAGGAGTTTGTAATAAAAACCAGGCTAGTAAAGGAGGATGAAAACCAGGATAAGAACAATAAAGAATTCCTGTGGTTAGATGTAAATGCACATGTATGTTCAAGCATTGTTTCAGCTGTTAGGACAGCACACACCCCCACTAAGTCAAAATGAATGAACACACAATGATAAAAGAGAAACACTGTCTGTGGGACACCAGCTAAATGTGCTACACAGACAAGTCAGGAGGAAGATCAGAATCTCATCTGTTTTTTGTCTCTATCTTTCCACTTCCAATGTAAACACTTAACATGAAACTGCAATTGTGACTTCACTAGTTCAATGAAATAAAAAAAATACTTTGCATATTCTTCCATATAATACCAAGGCAGGTGGACTAATGATTAGGAGGGGAACGGTGAATTGATGATTGATGTGAAAAATTGAGTTGAGACTTGAATCTCACCATCGTCATGGTCTGCCAGGATGGTTACACGTGCGCTTGGGAAGTTGGTGCCAACCTGGCCTCCCATAGGCATGCTCAGCGAAACGTTGAAGTTCTCTTCTTCTTCATATAGGGAATCATCGATGATGATGATACGGCAGAACTTCTCGCGTTCATCCCTCTCAAACCGCAATACGCTTGTGTGGTCTTCAGGCCGTGTGATGTAATCAGAGTATGACAGAACCGAGCTGGGGATCGTGCCTGTGGCACTGCCTGAAATTGAATTAGGGTTTTTTTTTCAATATTACAATCACTTATAACAATATAAAGAGTCTACATTTGGAGACCTTCTTGATGTCATTCATGGAAACATCTTCAATTTCTGAATAAAAAGCCCATTGAGTTGTTTTGGAAGAACAGTTCATGTGTAATTTTCTCTTTCAACAAATGCAGAACATATAACATATGGGGACCTCACCTTGTTGGGTGTAACAGATCACCATAAGTTCCTGACTGGCATCTCCAGTGCGGCGGACAGGGACCAGAAGCTCCCCGATGTCCTCCTCTATGTGGTATTCAGACTGAGGGATGAACACGGTGGACTCTGGGAGAGGACAGTACACATGCAACTCAATATAAACACGATTGACAGGATTGATTGTTTAATTTTCTACTCATTTTGTTCATGGTCTTACCATCTCCAGGGTCCACAATCTCCACAGTGGCCGTGTCTGGATACTCAAGCACAGACATCACAGGCTCTGACAGTTGAATCTGGAAGGTCTCTGAAGTTTCAAACTCTTGGTCTGTGAAAATTTTAACTCGCCATGTGGCCCGGGTCTGACCTGGGTTAAACTGAACTTGCTTCTGGGCCTTTCCTCTGAAGTCCTTTTCCTTCTCAGCTGTTCCATCTTTCGTGTCAATGCCTGAGGGGATTAGAGAAATATATTTAGAAAATACTTTCTCCACCAGGGCTGGACTGGCGGAGAAATAGGGCCCGGGCACTTGCATTAGTGAGTAGCAAATCCGTTGTTTTGTGAAACTCTCATTTCTGCACACTGCTTGATCACTGTTTGAACCTTTTGTCTGGATGTTATAGGTGACACTTACTGACAAATGAGGTCTCTCCCAGGTATCCTCTCCTCTTCAGGGTCACTTCCAGAAACTTGGCATCCTCATCCACGATATAGAACTCTCTCTCCAGGGAGATCCAAGCCCAGTTCAGTCTAAATGGCTGAGGCTTCAGCTGGTTGCCCCCTGTTGACAAGGGAAACACGGTGACTTGAGCTGAACGGGCCAAGGCAGGTCTGTCAAACAAATGCTTCTTGAACAATGAATGGCTTTAGTTAGAGTGAGCTATCTATGCCTCTTTAAGCGCTAGAGAAAAAGAAAGAAAAGGTACTTCCCTACAAAGTCAACAGAAGGACAGTAATATGATCTGTCTTAGGGAAATGCCAATTAACATCCCTCTTACAGGCTTGGGCCTCCTGTTTCCTTTTAGCTCTTTTTGACTTCAGCATGTGATTTCACCTGAAGTCCTCTCTCTAAAGATGACATTTCGAAACACCCTGACTTCTAATATGGCCTAATGAGTTGAGACATGACATAGAAGACGAACCAGTTCAAGGGGTTAGTGCTTAATGGGGGATAAGGGGCATGTGCCACTCTTGCAGTCCCCTACCATGTTAAAAGGTTGTCAAGCTTGAGTTTTACCTCATTGGAATGGTCAACCCCTATAACACTTGTCTTTATATACCCCACCCTGATGGATAGAGGGGTGGTCTGGAGGGTTAATGTCACAGGCCCAGACAGGCCAGAGGTTGTGGCAGGCCACAGAACAATAGGAGGCCACAAACTCTTAGTCTCCCCTGTGATCGGAAGTCATGATACAGAGAGATGGGGCGTCAGGGTGACCAGTCTCACCTAGTTGTCTTCTGCTATGCTGCTACATAGTCTTCTTAGCTGCCCCTATTTTGTGAATAATAATTCTTATTTTTTTACATACAGCATCTCTTATGCTCCCTCACACTTTTTGCTAAAAGTTATTAATTACTGCATGCGATCTTAATTAGCCTAGAGTGGCTTGACATTACAATCTTTACAAACTCTCTTATCTTTAGGGTATTCCAGCAGACGGCTTTCACTGGTGCCATCAGTTAAACTTAGCCTACTGTAACACAACAATAGAATCACATTATGCCCCGACATCCTTGCGCTATTAGTCATTCCATATTTTATACCATCGGGAAATGTTCCTACAAGATGACATTATAGGGCAGATTTATAGAGTTATACTTTGCAGACAGTCTAAGGAAACATCGTACCCTGCCTTGACAGCCTCCAAAACCTCCCCCTCACCACGGACCACTCCGTGTCACAGAGACATCATCTGATCTTCAGAGGAAATCCGGAGCCTTTCTGTGACACAGGAGCCAGGGCTCACCTCAGACTCTGACCTTGAACCAGCTCGTGTGTCCAACAGACAGCTAAAAATACAAAATACATCTATCATACTGGCCTTCGACTGCCCTAGATTCCTCAGTGACGTTGGTAAACCCAACATAAACTGTCCAGCAGTACAGTACGTGAAGCAAAGACCAAGATATGAATGTATCGTATATGGATATAATAGAGCCTACAGCCTGGAAAAAAGAGACCACAGTAAAGATTTCTTGAGTTTCTTTAATTTTACTTTTAGTATTGTATGCCAAAGCATATGTGTGAGTAAAATGACTAAAATAACCCATCTTGCACTCAGGCTTACACAGGCTTTTTTTGCCATCCTCTTATCCGCTCTTAATCTCACCACAGTTAATGTCACATACTCATGTAGTGGCCACCTGTGCCATAATATTTAGGAAGAACAACATTAATAATTTTCTAACTCTTATAGCTCATACTTAAGCTCATACTTTGCTGAATAAATTGAAGTCTCCACCAGTGAAGGCCTAAGAGTCATACTGATCTGGCAAAGGAGGTGTCCTCAACAGCTTTCATTTGTCTGTACTGACTTTCAGTCCCTAATGTTGACCTGATCTGTCTTAGTTAAAGACAACATTCCTGACATACAGCTTGTGTCAACACATCAGATATACATACACATCACAGAGAATGAAAAATTAACCAATGTCTTTACTCCCTTGGTTCTGTTACATTATTTTTTAGATTGGTCATGGCCTTTAAATTTCACTTGGTGTAAGGGCCATGCTGCCCGAAACATCACATTAAAAAAGAGAAAAGAGAAATGGGAGCATGGTGTTGCAAACTTCATTTTTGTTGTTCCACTTGACACTGCTTGTCAATTTGAGATGGACGTGCATGTTTTCTTTGTGAAACTTTACTTACTTTACTTAAAACTTTAACTTTACTTAACTTTATTTCACTGCTATATCTGCACTTATCAGCATCATCCATCACCAAAGCACAGGGTCCATGGCTTAAAACCGTATAACTTCCACCTCCTTCCCATAGTCCCAACCCCCCTTGCTCTCTCCCTTGTTCATTCCTTGGCATCTGCAAAAGTCACCATGACTGACAGCTGAAGCCTGACACCTCACACTTAGGTCTTATGTTGCTGTGTGCCTCCCCGTCTTTACCACCTTTTGTTCCTCCGAGGAGCCAAAGGAAAAAACAAACAGCAGACAGAGTCTGGGTGGCCCAGACCCACTGCATAGCTATTCACTACCATGTCCCCCGCCTAGCTCAGAACTAGCCAGATGCTCGCCCTTTGAGTCCAACTAACTCCACTTAGTTCATCCAAATTTGACTAATACTGAGACATGTGGATACCAACACTAAGTGCCTAATTTCACCCTTGTGTGGGGGTGGGGTTAAGGCTTTTTTCTTGCTTTAACACCAAACAAGTATTGTTTTGTTATTCAAAATAATTCACTGTTGAGAATTGAGTGCTTATCCACTAGTAGTTGCATTGAGAACTTTGGTTCATCTTCGACTCTGGCTTTGGGCCACACTGCAACAGTGAGGCTCAGAACAACAGGCTCCTAACCTCTAAATTCACCATGCAGTCACAGAGATCTGCCTGGATTCTCTTGGTATTTACGAGGGCAATAATATGTACAGACAGACGGCAACACTAAGTTACAACCTCATGCCTCGTTAGCAGGTTGCTACACTTTAATCAAACGACAGAGATAACCATGCTGAAGTGATGAATGCCAGAAACATGATTCATGGACAAATGTATGACAATACTAGCATGTACATTGCCCATTGGTCATAGGCCATTCACTGCCATTTTACAGTAATTCCCTTGAGCTGACAGTGGACACAGCACTCTGTTTACACCCTTAATAAATTCAACAGTGGTGATTTATTTCAATTACCAGCATTAGCCCACTAGTATATCAAGGGGAATGTGGCAGCCATATTTGACTGCTTCGGGAGCTGTACTACAGAGGGTCTGCTGGATGTTATCCAGGCCTCCAAAGGTGCCTGCAGTCATTCTGCAATGCCTTGGGCACTCTCACATGTGAAATGTTAACGCCTGTGAGCCAGGCTAATTTACTAACACCCTCAGGCCAAGCAGCAGATGAATGCCAAAACTCTTGTCAGAACACCCAAGACAAAAGCTGAATGGAGAGATAAATAAGCATGTATGTCACAAGAAAGCCGTGATTTGGGTTTTTTTCTTTTTGAAACATATTGTCAATAGACAGTTAAACATCACTATCATCAAGATGGAATGCCATTGAGCAGGGCAGACACTTTTCCAATGCAAATATGTTTCCAGAAGTCCCTGCGTATAGCAAGAGTTTACATATCTCCAGAGAACAGCTGTTTTGTGTTTTCTGCATACGGTGTGTGTGTGTGTGTGTGTGTGTGTGTGTGTGTGTGTGTGTGTGTGTGTGTGTGTGTGTGTGTGTGTGTGTGTGTGTGTGTGTGTGTGTGTGTGTGTGTGTGTGTGTGTGTGTGTGTGTGTGTGTGTGTGTGTGTGTATTTGCACAAAACCTGAGTAACCATGAAGTGTTTGGCAACTACATGTGTGCAACTAAGCATCACGGCCTTTACCTACGTATATTTTGACATTTAATATATTTATGTATTATAACACATGCGGAATTACCTTTTATATGACGGCCATAGTTTGAATACTTTTATTGAACTGCTGAGGGGAGTACTGCTCCTGTCTGTTTTTAACCTGAGGATAAGGAGTGAGCCAGGGGACAGGCTAAGAGCTGAGAGGTCATACCATCAGGGCCACTGACAGCTTTTGCTGGGCCCAGGACAAGGTCATCTTAAAGGGCCCCCTACCCAATACATACAATTCTGGGCCCCCCATCTCCCTGGGCCTGGGAGAACATACCCCTTTCTCCCTCTCTGCTGGCGGGCCTGCATACCATACCACACTACATGATGCAAAGGGAAGCAACCCAGCTCTGCTGCTTACCACCCACCACTCCAGAGCTAAGTATATCAGCCACTGAGTGACAGCAGGCAGCGTGATGATTATTGCAGTTCCTAATTAAGGTTTTCCTCTTTTAACCCATCATCTTACTTCGTGTCAGCTCAAACATCCCAAACAGGGTCAGCCGCATTGGTTTCATGTCAGACATACACACCGTGTCTTTTCGTTTAGCTCATAATATGAACGGCTTTTGACATCTTGGTCACATCTAACCAGACCACACAGAGGATAATGTTCTGTACAGAGGCTAAAATGTAAATGTGATACATCACTGGCACTGTCCAAAACTCTCGATGGAGGAATTGTGAGAAGAACATACAGTATACTGTATACGTTAGAATAGAGGTTGGAAGTCAAAGCATCTCTGTGCTTTGTTGGTGTCTGTGCATTACCACAGCAGCTTTATGTTTAACGGAGGAGCACAACATCTAATTTGTCTCCGTTGCCACCTAGCCTGTGCCTGCTGCCATCATTATATGCAACTACGGTATGGGAGTGTTGGGAGCACTTGTAACGCTTGGAATCCGAATGAAATTAAGACACAAGAAAGCGTGACTGTAAGAACTAAGGGGCAGATGGCTTTGGTGAAAAGACTACTGTATATGATGGATCCCAGAGGGTGCCAAAACAGATTTGCCATATGAACGAGACAAGAATAACCTCAAAGCTGTACATCATCTCTACTGCAGGCTCCAAAGTGCCCATAAATCTGCTCCGACAGACGCACGGCTGGAGGAGAAGGAGTTGAGCTGGGGCTTCAGCCACTCGCTCTTCCCACACACACCAGCAGTGGCACCAGCTCACTGTAAATTCACCAGTGACTGTCGACACCGGTGACAGGTCAGATCTGAAAACACCATTAGGAAGTGTACACCAGGAAGCCGGGGTGGTGGGCTCTATACTCCTCTGGTTGGCCAGATTGACCCCCTGACGGTTTGCATGATTGCTGGGCATTAAGGTCACACAGCATGACACATGATAGACTACACTAAAGACTCCAGAGACTGCAATCCAATCTTTGCTCAGTCTGCATCAGCATGATTCCTTTTTAGGCCTTCATCTGCACTTTGGGTCTTAAAACACTCAAAAATGTACCAGCATCACTAAGCAAAGAAGAAAAACTTTAAAACACAATTGCCTTTACTGAGTAGCTTTGTCACGCAGCTAAAGGCATTCAATTTGTTTGTAAGAGTTGTCCCATGTAAATGTGACGTACCAGCTATTTAGTTGTTTCATTCCTCTAGCCAGATACGTGGCACCATACTCTAAAGAGAATCTTAGTAAAGGTGCAAGTCTGTGGGGTTATCAGTCCATCTTAGACCAGGGTTAGAATTACAGGTCTTGAAAGTAGACCAGCATGGGGTTTCTCTCCACAACCCCACACCCCCAACACCCCCACCCAACACCCACCACACACACACACACACGCACACTCAAACACACACACACACACATACTCCACACCCCACACACCCACACCCACACCCACACCTGTCTTCCTCTATTCCCACTTCCAGGCCCAGTGGTGAGCAGGACACTGGGGGCACATGTTCATGTGACACTTCTTCTGACTTGGTGCAAAATGAGTCTTTCAGCACAGATCATTAACATCCAGGGAGCAGAGGTCTAATTCAGTCTGGGGACCTGCTGCAGACAAGTCTTAGTTTCAGGGACTTTGTCACTGCTTGCTACGTGATACTTCAACGAAGGACCATGTTTTTATTTCTTATACTGTATTTCTTTTACTTATACTGAGACGAACAGTTTGTTATAAGATGCTAATAGAATCTTTTAGATACAACAAAATAGCTATGGTAGTAAAACGATAATGGGCTAATGGTGTTAGTGTTGAAAAGCCCTGTATACCCTATAGCTGGCTTTAGAGTTAAATTAAATAATCATTTGATGTTCAAAATTAAACAAACCGAGAAACCGGGGATCATTGAGTATCTGTCAAAAATGCTTGATAGCACTAGACTTCACAGTATTCATCACATTACTAATATTTGATTATTTATCGAAGTTGTCGCTGTCTGGCAGAAATCTTGCAACTCCACATCTTATTTATTTATTTATGTATTTTGAAATTAGTACTTTTGGGCAGTCTCTGTAACTATGCGTTTTATAAATCACTGAAATGATGAAGTGTTTATTTATTGCAAAAAATTGTGATTTGATTTTAGATTAATATATAATCAAAAATTATTAGGTTTCTGCCAGACATTGACAATAGGTAAGGTCACTAGAACGGCCTGCCCGTGGCTCTAACGGCTGGGCACTGGACTGCTATGCCGGCGACCCGGTGTCTAATCTGGCCCGAGTCCTTTGCCGTTCCGCACTCGTCTCTCTCCCCCCACTCACTTCCTGTCTCTCCTTCACTTTCCTATCTCAATGAATAAATAAATAAATATCCAAAAAAGAAAACAATTAATAGAACAACATTATTTCATCGTAGAGGTCAGCAGAGTCAGGCACATGTGTAGACAGTGCCTGTATCCCTCCCTGTCATTGCTATCATTAACACACACACACACACACACACACACACACACACACACACACACACACACACACACACACACACACACACACACACACACACACACAGTAGCAGCTATGCCCCACACACTACATTTAAGACCTGCTAATACCCTCACACAGCTGTCCCTACCAGTTCATCTCCCCTCCGTTTCCTCCTGCTGCAGTAGCTGTTAAGAATCCATCTGATTCCAAAAAGAATGCACCAAATTTCTGGAAGCCCTGTAGCCTCTAACAGCAGATGGGGTCACTGGCGAGCCTATTCCTTGTTTGATGGAAATACTCAACTGCATCATAACAACATTGTTATGACATTACTGAGAGCCTTAAGTAACACATTAAGACAAAGCCATTACAATTTTGGTGACAGTTTTTGGCTCTGAGCTAAGGGGTTTATAAAATCCCTCACCAAACTGTGTCACCAGCATATGAACACGTGTTCAGAGGATGCAGTTCCATTTCAGAACCACATCACTCGAGAACAGGGTAGCGATTTTGTTAACATTTCAGAATCTGCAAGACTTTACATACAATACTTTGGTGTCATAACTGAGGTAACAAAAGTAGTAGAACCCCCCCCCCCCCACACACACACACACACACACACAAAAAAGTGACTCATTTAAAGACTGCGGGGCTATGTGATTCTGCCATCCTGCCTGGGGCATTTTCCTTTCTAATCAACCTCCTTATCCCCATACAAAGGTGTCTGGTCAATTCTTCTCATCTTCCTACAAAGCAGTGGTCAACCTGCTTGGGCATGTCCTGAGAGCCATAAACCCCTCTGTAATGACTGAAGATGGAGAGAGCGGGATTTGGGGTGAGCAGAGATGAGTCAGTCCCTGAGGCCACTGGCCACTTTATTACAAAGTCTGCAGCCATGCAAAACAGAGAAAACCACTGATGTTGGGCCGCCACAAGATGTTCACCATGCACTGATCACACCTGGGAACAACGCCCCCAGGGGAAGCAAGAAATAAAAGATGTTTGACTAGCAAAAAAAAGAAGTAACATATGTTCCTGTCTTTTATGGTCATGATAAATTACCAACCTGAACAAAAACTAAAAGAGGTCAAAAAGACAAGAATTCAGGCTTTCAGGCTTGAATTAGGCCTACATGTCAACACATAGGCTTCAGAGAGCAAAACTGGGCCTTTCCTAATGTGCAATATTGCCTTCTTTCAAGATACAAATTAGGAAAAAGTTAAGAAGTAAATGTATATTAAACTAAAACATACATGACTATTAAATAATCACTTAATTAAAGTCCCATGTCCAATGTTTCCAAATAATAATGTGGGAGTTCTCCTTTCTGATAATTTGCGCCTTTATTCCATTCACTGAAAAGGCTGCAAGATAAGTGTGAGACAAAACACTTGTAGGTAAGTAAGTCAAATGTACTTACTAAGCCTACTTTACTTACTTCCAAAAGACTAGGCTGATAGTTGTGAAAAGGGAGATGACTACCATAGAACACATGACCACAGCTGAATGCCACAGGAATATAAATACACCATGCTCCTGAAATCCAAATCCCTCAAAACAAAGTATCTCTCCACACTGCAGGGAAGTGATGTGACATTAAGCACATCACACTCTTGATGACAAGTAATAATAAATTACACTTCTGAAAATGCAATCCATCTACAGTGCCTTACATTATGGAATGGGCAAGTTGATTTCATGACAGGTTAAAAATCTAGATAAGTGTGACACTGACATAGACATTAACGTTTCTTGACTTGACTCACGTGCTACCGCTATTCTTGGTTATATGGCATGGAGTTCTATTTCAATGGACAGGAAATACTCAGGATACTTTGTTACAGTTGCAGTTCAGTTTCACTTCACTGGTGTCACTATCAGCCACAGAGAGTGGAACACACTACTGACAGATACTGGCAGAAAATCAACTATGAAAGTTACAGTACATGTCTAAGACGCATTTCACAATTAGCTGAACCCTTTTAAGACAATACACATCATGCTATACAGATTTGCCATGTATGGTTGACATGTTCCCCTCTGTGTGTTTGAATAGAGTTAGCACTACCAATCGTTGCCAATTGCTAAGCCTTTGTGGTACAAACATTACAGCATAGCTGTCAATAATCCTACAAAAATGGAGATCATGTCAACAGCACTGTACATTTAGACCAGCAAACTTACAAAAATATCTCTTACCATTATCCTCGACTGTGAAGTAGAAGATGTCACTTGTGGCATTGCTTCCATCCAACAGCACATAACAGATTTTCATGTCATCGATTTCAGCTAAAAGGGGATATTCATTGAAAAGACAACATGAGAAAATACAGTGCTTCAATGTGTTTCTACATTATATTCATTTTCAGACTATTGACTTTACAGCGAGGATTAACCTCTAATTAGACACACAAATTTGATTTCACATGATATCACATAATTTTAGCTGGGAGACTAAACATATACGGTATATACTATAACATAATAACTTAAATATTATATTTCGAAAAGAACAAAAAGCATCCTCACCCTGTGTGAAGGTTTTGATGCTGTCATTGCCAAGGGCAGTGTTTATGATAAACCCATGCTGAGGAGGTTCAGACACTGAGAACTTCAGCACTTTCCTTGGGCTGTCTCTGTCCTCAGCCTTCAGGGCCTTGCTGGTTATTAAGAAGCCAAGGTGTCCGGTGTGGAGCACCCTCAAAGTCGGTGCTGCCTTGTTCACCACAATCTGTGGCACACCATTATCTACAGTATTGATGCGAATAGTCATAGTTTGGGGCTTTCGAGTCTCATAGACGGTGTCAGGAAAGAGATAGAACTCAGTGTGTGTTCCATCTGTAACAGTGAATGAGAAGCTGTCCTCATTTGTCTCTGTACCATCGTGTTTGTACGTGATGAGGTTTTCATTCAGGTCCTGTTTGGTGAAGGAAGTGATTGGCAGGCTGGCATTGTACAAAAGCTGACCATGAACTGGCACTTGTGTGATCACAAAGCGGAGCAGATTATCTGGTGTATCACGGTCCTCCACGGTTAGTTCAAAAGGTGTGATCAATTTAGACTCACCCTCTTCGACCACAAGCTTGTTAACAGTCAGGACTGGCTTCTTATTGTCAACATCCGTAATGGACACCCTGAATGTCCGGAAGACAGGGTTGTAACCGTCCGTCACCTCAAACTCAAAGCTGTCCATCTTCATCTCGTCATCAGATGTGTGAATGTAATAGATCTTGTTTCCGGCAAGCTGCAGCTGGGTGAATGTGGAGATGGGCACACCTGGTAAGTCTGAACATTCCAGGTGACCTCTACTGGGGGCACGTGTGATACTGAATGTCAAGTGCTCATCTGGGCTATTGATGTCAGTGGTGCTGAGGAGATCAGTAGTCAAGGTTACTTTCCCTCCCTCTTTCAGGGTCACCCCTTTGTTGATGACATCAGGGAAGACCATGTCAATGCTGCCAATGTTTATGTAGAAGTATCGGTCGATTAGGGGGTTGATGCCATCTGTGACATCAAATTTCATGAGATCACGGATACCCTCCTGGCCTGTGTGAACATACTGGATCAGTCGTTTGTCGACTTCATCCTGTGTGAAGTTTGTCCCAATTGTTATGTTCCCAACCACATCTCCATGTTTGGTGATACGCTGGAGGTAGCCCTGTCCTGGCCCGTGACGAATTATGTAAGTAAGTTCTTTATCTTCAGAGTCAAGGTCAGTAGCTTTCATGACCCTGTTGGTGATTACTTTGGTCTCTCCGATTTCAACCTCCAGGCCATCATTAATTGCCATTCTGGGTGTCTCATCGTCAACAGGAATGACCATAATGGGCACCTTCTTCTCAACAGTGAACTTGCCATCAGAGAGTCTGATTTCAAAGCTGTCTTCTTTAGTTTCTGAGTCATCATGCTCATAGACAATGTTGGAGGCTTCCTTTATTTGCTCAAGCGAGAACCTCACAACCGGCACAGTGCCAGAACTCATCTGTTGGACAATGCTGCCATGCTTGGGGTTTTTGATTATCTCAAATTCGAGCTCATCCCCCGGGATGTCTGCATCTGCTGCATTCAGTATGGGAGTATCGATCACAAGACTCATGCCCTCCATCACCACAAACTCCCTGACAAATATTTCTGGCTTTTCATCATTGGCTGGCACAATTACAATTGGGAAAAAATGCCGTTCAGAGAAATTAATACCATCTGAACAGCGGAATGTGAATCTGTCCTCAACTGGCTCTACTCCCTTGTGGATACTCTGAACATAATGGATATGGCCTAAGCCAACATCTTTAATGGTGAAGGCTGTGATAGCAGTGCCCGCTCTGGACTTTTCTGAGCCTGGTGCGGGTGAGATGTTCTCAATGTAGCCTGATGATGGCTGGACAATAATGGTGCACAAGATATCATCGTTATTTGTGTCAACATCCTCAGCTTGAATGTGCTCAAGGGTAATAGTGTTCTTTTCCCCTTCCACCACAACAAACTGTTCTCCTACTATTACAATAGGTGGTATGCTGTCGAGTGGTAGAATTGTAACCTGCACTGTTACCCCCTGGACCTTGTTACCCCCTACCACCCATTCTTCAGACATATCAGATAAAGAGAGATTGAAGGAGTCATGAAGCTTGTAAGGGCCTATTTCACCACTGGTGTGTGCATATACTACCACTCCATTAATGATGTCTTGCTGAGTGAAGCGCTCTGCTTGCCGGCCATTCACCAAGATGTCACCCAGTCTAGGTGGCTCTTCAACTATAAATGTCAACATCAAGTCATCAGTGTCTTCATCATGGCCCTGGATAACATTGCTAGTTATCTCAGTGGCCCCATTCTCCAACACATTGATAGAGGCTCCCAGGAGTCCTGCCGGTAACATGATAGTGGGCATCTCATCATCAACCGGTTTGATGGTGATTTTTATGATGATAGGTACCTCATGGAACCCATCACTTACATCAACTTTGATGGTGTCACTAAGGGATTCTGCACCACCATGCGTGTAGGCCAAGCGGCCGCTCTCGATGTCTTCAAGCATAAACGTCTCATCTTTTGTCATTTCTATGCCAAGGTACTGCAAATGCCCATATCGAGGTATCTGCGTCACAGTAAAAATGATGTTCTCAATCTCTGTGTCCTGATCTGAAGCATCCAGCTCCTTCTTGGTAATGATATACACACCTCTTTCTAACACAGTAAAGCCAGTGTTGGTGATCATTGGAGGCTTGTTATCGACAGGCTGCAAGAATATTGTGAAAATGCCATCAGCTGAGTTACCAGCTGTGTCCTCAACTATGAATGTGAATTGAAGTACTTTGGGTGTGATGCCGAGCTCCTGGTCTGGTGGTTTGTAAGCTACTTTATGGTGATTGATCTGGGCCTGAGTGAATACAGTAATGACGGTATCAGGACTGTCAGTGAGAACTAGGTTACCCAACGGCACTGGGTTGTTTTCATCTGTATCCGTGGGGACCTTTTTAATGGTGTATCTCAGATCTCTGTCATCACAGTCAAGGTCAGTATACCGCAAGAACTTCTTTGTGAAGGGCGTAAGCTCATATTCCTGCACAGTCATATGGAGGGTTGTGTCAGGATAAAGTTCGGGGGGTAGATCATCAACTGGTTGGATTTTAACAATAAAAATGTGTTTTCCTGACTGGTTTGGTGGATCGTTGTCATCCTGGACATGGAATGCTACCTGATCTATTACAGTTGTAGTGCTATGAGGCCCAGTGTGACGGTAAAAAAGCTTTCCATCTAGAATGTCCTGCTGAAACCACTCTGTTACCACCTGTTCAAAAATCTCATCTGTCTCACTGAATGTCCAAGTGGATGGATCGGCAGGAGGCTCAACCTGCCTGAGGAGCAGTTCTCCAACAGTTGAGTATGGAGCTTCCAGTGTGAACTTAATGGTTGAATCCTCTGAATCAATGTCTGTTGCACTTAGTATGAAGGGGGATATCTGCATCATCTCATTCTTGTGGAGCACAATGCCCGTGTTAGCATTTATAATTGGAGGCTCATCGTCAGTGGGGGCAATAGTAATGGGGAAGAGAAATTCGACTTCATTGCTCCCATCAGTCATTCTGAAAATAATGTTGTCACTGTATGTGTCACTGCCATCATGCTGGTACACAACAATGCCTGCATCCAGATCAGATGGCGTGAAAAACTTTCGCTGGGACCTCAGCACTGTCAGCTCTCCATGTTTCAGACCGTCAACAACAGTGATCCTCACATTCTCTAAATTGTCTTCATCACTAATCTCTAAGTTCTGATCACTTGACAGTGGTCTGGACTGCCCCTCAAACAGCAACTGCCCAGTGTTTTTGGTTGCCACAGGTGCCAGCGTGTTCATGGGCTTAACAACAATCATAAAAGCAAATGGGTCAGACGCAGCACCTTCAGCATCCACTATCTCGAATTCAATCTGGAAAATTCTCTCCACATCTGAATCTTCAGAGGGTGGCTTATAGGCAATTTTCAGGTCCTTAATGTCTCTCTGATAGAAGGATGTAATAGGTAAGTTTTGGTCATCCGTACTGATTATAAAGCCCTGCTGTGGCCCCAGTGGAGAGGTAATGTTAAAGATCAAGTCATCGGCAGGGGTCTCAACATCTTCAGCTGCCAGCATGTCACTGGTAATGGCTGTCATCACAAACTGATCTATTTCCATCATCATCATTGCAACAAAGCTTGGTTTTGGCGGGGTATTTTCTGACCCCTCTTTAATTCTAACCATGACATGAAAATGCTCTTGTTGAATAGTGTTGCCGTCGTTGTCATGCACCTCTACTAACATCGGGATGTAGTCCCTATTTGGTGAGTTGGTCTTGGCTGTGTGTTGGTATCGAATGCCTTTCTTAACAAACTCATCACAGTCAATCATTTGGCCATTAATAGAATTATCTAAAAGTTTGCCATACCTGGGAAGTCCACCTGCACCAACCAGTGTTGTCACCTTGCATTTTGTGACACCGTCTTCATATGCAAATTCCAGGCCTTTTTTATCAATTGGGTTGCTCTGCCCATTGAGTTTGTCCACAACTAAGGGCATGTTTCGGGTCAGAATCTCCAACTGCTGGAAGACAACTTCAACTTCCAGCATGAAAGGCACCACCACTGTGTCTGTCTGTGAGTCATATCGCAGCTGGAGTTTCACGCGATCTTTGCTGGGGCTCCTGGATCCAAAATGTGTGTATTTTACCTCCTCAGGACCAAAAGCGCAGGGGAACTTCTTTGGGGTCAACATGCCAGGTTTCTGTGCCAGTGGGTCATTGTCTAACACTGTAATGTGACAACGATCTCCTGGCTGCACTTCAGTCACCAGGTCATTAATAGGATCCAGGTAGACAGACCGTCCAAAGGGAACTCTAATACCATTGTTTGCGATTAGAATTGAATCAGCATTAGGTCCAGATCTGTGCTTGTAGAGGTATGCTGTGTTGAATGGCTCTGCTTTTACAGGGGAAAAGCAGCAGCCAAAACCAAATAGAATAAATAGAGCAAAAGCCCATGCTTTAAACAGCATTATCCTTTGCAGACAACCAGCCATATCCACAGCCAGCTGCACTGCAGCAAATATCAAGTACACAAAATCTTAAGAGTTTTGGCAATGGCAATTTCAAAAAGAAGGGTGTTTAGTTGATGGGTTGTTGAATTTAGATGATGCAATCTTCCCAGTTATCCACTTTCTCTCCGTCTCCCTCTTGCTGTCACTCTCTTTGCTGTCCACACTCATACACACGCAGGGCAAGTGTCCCTAACTTAGTATGAAGTGGCAGGTATTCACGGACAGAAGTAAGCTCCACCCCAGAACTGCCCTCTCCCACGACTGATCTGAGAAAGTTGAGCCTGGAGTCCCCTAACTGCGCCCTCCCCTTATCTCCCCCTCCACAGTCGCTTTGCATGCCTTCCTGGCGTCTGATTGGGAATACTGCGTCAAACAGCGATTTTCTAAATAAAAACACACTTTTGAAGCAGGCTAGTAAGCCTACTTCGTTTCAGAGATAGACAGATATGCTTCCATGTGGTCTCCATATTTCACGTTCGTCCTACAGGCTTTCATCATGTAGGGTTAATGATTGTACGGCTGAAACACTTGATGTTCGAAGCGGGTTCATTCAATGACGGTTGAAATGAGTTTAGCCTACAGGGAATCTCATGCTGCTTTCAAAATTGTGCTTTTTTGCACATCAGTGTTTTACTGCGTGTTTAGTTCATGTTTTGGTGCGTATGGCGTATTAATTACGCACTAACACATAGGCTAGTGCCCGAAGTGCACAAGTGCTCCATGAGACACAGCATCAGTCTCTGTAGGTTACAATCGCCGACTTCAGCTGTGCGCGCGTTTCTTCAGATACATATGCCTTCAAGAACCAAAGCACTTTTAATTGAAATGTCAATAATGCAGGGATTTCAGAGGACTCGAGCACATTTAGATAAATACGCGAAAGCTCTCCGGTAAATTACGTGCCCCACTGTGCCGCAAAAAATGTACACTTAACGCGCCATCAGGTCAGTTACAGCATCGGCGCAGAATCCGTTCAGTAAGTTATAGAATAGACTAATAATACTGTGGGCCTTTGGTTTTTGTGTTCCCCTGCCATGATGTAGCCTACTGAAAAGGAGAATTGTCTACGAATATTGACAATGCCATTCCGTTATTTTACTTGACTGACTTTCTTGAAATCACATTGAATAATTAGACTACTGATACTGTGCTATAAATAAATAGATAGCCAGTTTGATTGATTGTTTGTTTGTTTGTTTGTTTGTTTGATTGATTGATTGATTGATTGGTTGATTGGTTGGTTGATTGGTTGATTGACTGGTATGTCTCATGTAGCCATACAGGTTATTCTATCCTATCTGTAGCCTATGTTTGTTTCCCCTGTCAGACAACATAGGCTATTTCTGTCACAACATGCTGCATTCAGATAACACTTTATATTTGCTGCTATTTGTGCAGACTTCTGTAGGCCTATTCTGTAGGCTGCAATCGGTAGACTGCAAACCTGCCTATGAAATGTAAAACAATACAAGTTTAAGATCCTATGGCTGAAATATGTAGCTATAGGAGCAACACATAAGAGGATCCCAACTGAATTAAAAATTTTGCAGGAATAAGTTTCATTTCATTTCAAAGGTAAGCCACACAGTAGGACATTTGTTACATGGTCCTTGTGGAATGCTGTGTTTATGGGTGAGCTGGCTGGCTTTCACGTGCCAGCACCCTAGTGAGGGTGACCCCACAAGACACCACGGCACCAAAGACACCCACAAGCTGCCTACTCAGCAGCTGTCCAGACAGGTGTGCGCTCAACCTTAGACCCTAAACTTCCTGGACAGGGAGGGATAAAAGCCTGTGAGTGTAAACATTTATTCAAAAACCGTATGACAGAAAAGTGTCATGGCATTTGTTGTGTTTTGCATGAACTGCAATATTTGCCTAGTCTTCCTCTGCATAGAGAAGGCAAAATTATACTTAATTGCCCTAATTCATCTTTTTCTTACGTAGACCTATTTAGTACTTATTGCAAATGAATGTGGGCATCATGCAAGTCCTTAGCCTAAATAGCATGCTTCAAAGTGATCCAGTGAAAGGACAGTGGAAGCTGGCAACACCCAATATAAGTTATTCCTAGAAAGGCCAAATATACCCTTTGCGGTTACTGTCACCGGGTGTTGTGTTTAAATACAGTGATGGAAATCCCCCACTGTATCCCCACAGCACTCCCCCTTCTCATCTACCATGAACATTACGGATCTAATGTCATGATGTGACATGTGATCTTTGTTTCTGAAGTGGCATTGCCTACCAGTGAGGTTTTGGAATGCAGATACCTACTGTGCTCTCCTCACTGTGATTATTGTGAATTTGCTCTGAAGGGGAAATACGCCTGCACCCTGAGCTGAAAGAATTAAACTTGATGCATCAGAGTACGTCAAGAGTTTGGTGACCAGTGACGTCTGGATATAAATACTCTCTCTCCATTTATGGAGCAATGTTTCGCTTGGACACTTGGACCCGCATTTCAACATTACAAAATCATGAGACAACACTTTGATGTCTACCTCAAATTGTTTTAAAATATATCCGGCTTTCTGGTGAAAAAGGAATGGTTCGGTCATGGCACTTTTATTTAAAAGAATTTAAATTTAAAAAACGTGTAGCTTTTCTTCATATCCATCATTAATATCCTGCAACTGCTGGCTGCGCTCACCTCCAGTAAGTCAGTAATTCCCAGCCCTATTATTGTCTGCAGTGCACTGGATAGTATTTAAGGCTCTATGAAGAGAAGAATTCTGGATGCATATTTTACATAGAAATGCTAATGGGGACATGACTGAATAATGCGAAGAGGGAGCTTCATTTAAATCAGACTCCTTAGAGTCATGGACCAAAATAAATGGGCCGCTTCGAGTATTGAATGGTTTGCCTCAGTACTCAGAATGACCTCCCATTACTATGCCCTGGCAGCAAAGCCTAGGCACCCAAAGCATAGGCAGCATACCATCAGCTGTCTTTGCATCCATTTCCACTCACATACTCAAAAGTGGACACATATTCGACTTAAATGTCTAACTTTATGAACACATATATATCTGCAACTAGGCTATACTGTTCGTGTACGGTATTGTTGTTTGGCATACTCTATGTCAGACCTGAGGTAACCTGGCCCCATTTTTTTCAATAGCGTTTTAGTAACATGTAGTTGACGACGGGCTTTGTTGTAATTTTATAGAAATATAATGTTTAGTCAGTTTTGACATGCCTCCCAGAGGTGGGTTGGCCAGGTATCGTAATGACCCTGTCTGCCTATTTGTCTGTCTGTTTGCTGGCAATGTGTATTTGTTGCCTGCAGGGGGGGCTAATATACACATGCAGTCATATAGACTCTATTGGGCAAACACACACACACACACACACACACACACACACACACACACACACACACACACACACACACACACACACACACACACACACACACACACACACACACACACACACACACACACACACACCACGGTATGTAAAAGTGTTGGCCAGGGGGCAGGTTTCCATCTCTTATTGCACTTTTTAACGAGCCAGTCTGTCATAGGTGAATGATGGCTTTCTCTGCTTTCTGACTTTCTCTGCACAAATTCTTGAACATTACAGGATTACATAGCCTACCTTTTAATGCCAAAGTGTGGATTTTCGGGAAGACACTTCACTGGGAGTTCCCATGAGATGCAGCTGAGAAACAGTGTGGAAATGGGCAATGCTGTTTGGTGCTCATTTAATGGTAGAGGAATACATGTATAAATGTTATGAACAGAATCCTGTATATTCTAAAATGCCAGTGAGTGTCTTTTCAGCTGAGGGCTTTGCAAAGTAGGGTGTAGTGATGTTTTTTTTTTTTTTGCTGAAATAGGCAACAATTAACGTAAATGGTAAAATGCACACTTTATTCATAGGCCTACATTAATTCACCCTGACACCTCTAAGCAGCATACTTCTGGTTCTGTTCTTCAGCCTGCTTTGCAGACTACATAATATGTAGCCTATTCTTGGTAAGCCTTGACTTGTATGCTTCATGTCAAAGTAAAACAGAAGTTCCACTTGCATACTTGACATTCCAACATGACTCAGCAGTGTCACCAGGTCTTATCATCACTGAACATCTCACAACCTCTGTGGAAACACTTCTGTGGATGAACAAACGGATGTGTTGATGTACTGCCTCTGTCCAGCTGTGTGCGACTATGCATCATTCTCTCAGAGTATATGCCAAGACCTTACACCAACATGAGAGCAGGTGTCATCTAAAGCTGCTGTCTGAACAGCATGGTAAACCCAGTGCACCTCAGATATACCGTATGTACTGAGACAATGGTTCAATTGCAGTGCACAGTATGAGATAAGAGTGGGCTATAATTGCATTTAGAGGTCATCAAAAAAACCTTGGCTACAAAACAATTTAAAAACATAAGCACAAGGACAGAAGGACACAAATGTGACGAGCCACAAGAAATCCATCCGCAAGCAGGCCTGAGGGCACATTGCACATGGATTCTGATAGTGCCGATTTATAATGACAGCCAAATCTGGTGATGAATTTGTGGCTTTTTGAATGTGTGTACTCTCAAAGCAGAAAATAGGGAACCCAGCTCTAAAAGATCCTCTTGTCCATTGAAAAGACAGAAATGTATGGTCATGCATGGCCAATGTTTGGTTTTCTCAGTTTCACTCTGAGAGACATGTGGCCTATTTTCCTGTGGCTTGTCACAAATGAGAAAAGGTTCAAACAAAGGAGAGGTTTATAAATAATTTAAATCTAGGATATTACCTGAAATGGAGATAATGGATTGATCATAATGGAAATATAACATGAGAAGCTTAAAACTCACAAACTCCACTAACTTGTTAGCCCATTGGTTTGACAGTGAGCTTTGGATGTTTCTCATCTCAGAGTGCACAAAATTTCATTTACAGTTTGTAGCCTATAATGTAAACAATCACAGGCCACAGATTGACTGTTGTGGACTGTTGTGCTTGCAGACATATAGGATTTTAAAGAAATGCTGGGGTAAGTAGTGCCAAAGGGTAAGTTGAGTCACCCATTTCACTCATGGAGCCTTGTTGCTTGATAGATGAGCAAATTTTAGAAAATGCATTTCATATTATTGTGTCTGAACAGTTGCACAACTTGTCTTGGGCCCAGGTAAGGGGGTGCTTTTAAAAAAAAAAAGGTTAAGAAGAACCACTGGTTTATAATATGGTCAGTCGATACCTGGGTTTAGTACTGTCATTTCTGACTATTCTCTCAGTCACACAGCTGCATATTGTGTTTTCAGTATTAACCTATGAGAATGCCTAGAACAGGTCACATGAGTTGATAGAAGTCCTTAAAGGCCATAGTAGCCATTCTGGCATCATTACTTCGCCAAAAAAAGAAAACGGGGGCACACTGCCACCACTTCAGAAATAACTTCTCCAGAAGGAGAGCGCCCCTTTCTCTTTGCTTTCGCACATCGCAGCATCTAAAGCATGCACCTCCCTGAAATAATCCTCCCGTATAAATAGCAGAACCCTAGATATCCATCCTCTGACACAGGGGCCAAGCAAGTATGCAGGCTGGTTTTCCTGCCCCCTCTCCCTGCTGGCATGGGCCCTCAATGACTGTGGTTGTGTCCTCATTCCACATCCTGCTCATGCTGCTAGTGTGGCATTTCAGCAGTTTATTAGCAGATAAGACCTGCTTACGGCTGTAAGTTCAGGGCTTTTGGGAGCTCTGTTTTTTTTTATCTGTAATTAAATGGAGCCCATAGAAACAAGCTCAATTTAGCATACTGATGTATTTTATGTGTGGTATATGAATATCATGTATGAACAAATTGTGTGTAGTTTTATGTCAATATAAAGAGATGGATGTAGGATTCAAGTCGTATTAAAATTTTATGATTTACATCCATATTTCTGTTAAGACGGATTAGCAGTATTGACAGCTTGTACAGTAAATATGTATCTGGATTGAAGTCTATTTTTGATAGTGAGACTGCTTGAAGTTCTGAATGGGTCTATGAGCAGGATGTGGTGTGTCATGAGAGCATGTGCACCTGGAGTCTATTCATATAGCATGAAGCACAAAAGGCCTGAGTACAGGACAGGGTTATTATAGTGTAGTGTGTTGCTGAATACCTATCAGCACTGGGCTGAGAGTTTGGAGGGCTTTACTGAAGTGAGTAATTAGTCACCAGCGGTTCTACCCATTTAGGGGCCCTAGGCAAAACATAGTCAAGGGGCCCTCTTGAATTATTTTATAGTATTTACCATGGCAGGGCTGACTGTTGCCCCCACCCCCACCCCCACCCCCACCCCGCCTTACAATGGGCAGTTTTGGTGGGGCCCTAGGCAAGTGCCCAGTATGCTTATTGGTAAAACCTGCGAAATATTACGAAGACGTCAAGACTGATCTTATTTTTGTGAGTGAGTTGGTCAAACACAATGCAGAGCATCCATCCTTCAATTTTTATTGGAGAAGAGAATTTTGGAAACGTCCAAAATCTAACTAAAAATTGAAGGATGAATGCTCTGCGTTGTGTTTGACCAACTCACTGACAAAAATAAGATCAGTCTTGACGTCTTCGCAATTTTTCACAGGTTTTACCGTCTTGGTACTGTAATAGTACCCAGATGAACTGCAGCTGTCTGAATGAGAATTGATGTTATGTTTTTAACTGGAGATTGGATGCTGCTGCTTTGTTAATGCACTATGTTCACATTTGATTTTTGGTATAATTGTTTTCCTTTTCCTTGTTATTGCACTATCCTTGTAGAAATCTGTTTAAGAAAAGATTCAGAAGCAGGGAACATGAAAGAAAAGTTTATTTAAAAGAGAGGTAAAAAGTTAAAAGTTATTGAAATATGTCATTAAACGTGTATTATATCAGAGTGAAAAGAGTCACCAAAGAAATTTTGACAAAACAAATAAGCAACATCATAACATATTTTGCGCAGGAATGGCAAGAATCAGACATTTGAACCGATTCATCAGTAGTATGACACCGATCGAAATACTTTTTCTGACCAAACACTACTGTAGGCTATGTGTATACAGAGCAGGGGCACGTGACAGCAGGGAGATCTATGTGCAGTTTCTGGAGGAGGGTGGTAAAACAGATAGTACTGTAAATGCATCACAGTATGCTTACTGTGATACTGATACATAATATATCATATATCATAATATATACATAATATAATATAACATAATATAATATAATATAATATAATATAATATAATATAATATAATATAATATAATATAATATAATATAATATAATATAATATAATATAATATAATGTAATATAATATAATATATGGTTGGTCACCAGAAAAAGTATGAACTCATTGAATATACTTATACTACATATTCATCTGGCGAGAAGTAGGTTACATGTTACAACAATACGGTCATCACATGCTGCTGCAATACAAAATGACACTTTGATTACAAAGGTGGTTGTTTACTAAACACCTTGATGTTCATCCGTGTACTGTATGGTAAAACATAAAATAGAACACATTCTCTACAAATGTTGAAAGTCCAGGGGTGCATTTCTCGAAACCATAGTTGTTAACTACGCTAGCTACTTTGTTGTTTGCAATGCAATTTCAAATTGGCAACTACACAAGTGGCTAACTGGTTTGCAACTACGCTTTCAAGAAACGCACCTCAGCCTTGTTGCTACTGTCCCTATTATTGTCATTCTGATTTATTATCTTCATCAAATCATGTGTCCTGTATAGAACTGCAGATAAGCACACTGTTTTAGTCATCTACAGACTTTACAGACATTATGGTACAATTATGGTACATCGCACAATACATTGTTTTTGTTAAAACACCAAAGCCTGCTGACCAATGCCTAGTAGTGATGAAATCAAACTCTAGCCTTACATTTAATCTTAAATACAGTATATGCTTTCATTGACATAAATAAAATACTAGTTTACACACACACACGTTTACATAGTTGCATCATTGTATTAATTAAGTCAATCAAAAAGAAGGTCAATAGACTGTTGCATGCAAACAAAAGTAAACTGTTTTCCAGTGGCCCAACAAAGAATGTGTGCATGCGCATGTGACTAAAATGATTTAACCTGACCCATGTTGTGTTATGGTTGTAGAAGTCATGTTTCTGCGCATGGGTGGAAAAGACCATTTAAATACAATGGCTGTATTTTAATCTGCAGTGACAGCCTCTTCATCCAGTGCAATTGTTACACAACCTGCGAAATGAATACATTGAAAAAATAATAAATTAATCAATGAATAGTGAAAAGACAATAGTGGAAAGTATAGGCCATCTGTACAGTATAATCTTTATCTTTAGCCTTTGCACCACATTGCTGTATTAAGCCCAATGTCATGAACATGTATAGCTCTTTTCTTCTCCCATTACTCTCTCTCTCTCTCTCTCTCTCTCTCTCTCTCTCTCTCTCTCTCTCTCTCTCTCTCTCTCTCGCTCCCTGCTTCCTCCTTGCATATGTGACCTTTGACATGACATTTCACCTCGGGGAAGACAACATCTGTTTGAGCAGATAACCTTGCCATAATACTTCTAGAACGACTTGATTTATGCCACACCAAGAAGGTCTGCAAAACCTGAGGTGACATATATTTTGTTCAGATGGGAGAGACCCAAGACTAAGAATAATTTTTTTAAATTATCTCTTCACACCAGACAATTTACCTAAAATCTGTAACAGAGCACCTCAGGACTTGTGTCTATGTTTGTCCTTAACGTTCAATTATGGATGTCTAGAAGTAGCACATACCGTATACTCACACGCGCATGCGCATGCGCATGCACGCACGCACGCACGCATACACACACGCGCGTGCGCGCACGCTCGCAGGCGGGCAGCCAGGCAGCCAGGCAGGCACGCACACACACACACACACATACACACACACACACACACACACACACACACACACACACACACACACACACACACACACACACACACACACACACACACACACACACACACACACCGACACACACACACACACACACACACACACACACACACACACACACAGGCTAACAAGACGAGAATTTAAAAAAAAAAAAATGAAAATGTTTTCAAAGACTTCAAGTACAGCTCGTCCCCGTGAGGCTGGGACATGGTGATGATCTGAGTGGATGAGAGTAGAGAGCCATCTCTGAATGAGTTTCAGGAATGCAGCCCCATTGCTGTGGACTGATTGCAGCAGGTGAATGTGTCCGTCTATCAACAGCTGTCCAATCAGAACAGCTCACTGGGCCAGGAACCAACAAGAAATCACATTAAGGAAAAAAGTGTTTGAGCCTACTGTAATACCTGGGGATCATAAATAGAATTTGACCTATTATTTTTCTAGACCTCGCAACTATTTGCTTGTGTGTGCAAATATCCATCAGATGCATCATAAAATAGCACACACCATATAACTGCACTCTAGTGTGTTACCATGCGACCAAACGGAAGTCACAAGAGACTGAGCAATGTGCTAAGATGCTCAAATTGAGATTGAACTGAGATTGAATGTGAAATAATCATGCCTCATCCTTCAGCTGGATGTTGGTCTTCAAAAAATATGCTCAATCAAAATGGTTATCAACTTTGATAAATTGCTTTTGTCCAAAGGACATGAATCAACTACAAAGTCCTCCTCACTTTTGAGTCTCTCCATGGTCTGGCCCCTATACAATCGCAATCGCAATTACACGCTGAGGAAGGACTCTGCCTGAAACGTCAGTAGGTGAATAAACAAAAGAAAAATCTGAAGAGTGCTGTCCTTCACTTCATTTATTCATCTATGTTTTATGGGGGATTCAGCACCCAGCTAAGAACTAATTATTAGGCGACCGTGTGAGCACGTCTCCTCCACTTTACAACTGGCCCCTATACCCCCACAAGATCCTTGTGGTCCTCTTCCAAAGGCCAGCTGGACATTCCCTCACGGCAGATTCAGGGCCACCAGTGACAGAGCCTTCCATGTAGTTGCTTGCACGCTTTTGAATACACTACATAACCACAAATCAAAATGCCCCTTCACTGGCCATGTTAAAAAACACCTCAAAACATTCTCTGAGGCCTTTCTGCTTTATTTCCTGCAAGCACAGAAACCTATATCGGTACACACACACACACCTATGCAGAAGCTATGTTAAGCAAAATTGAGTATTTTGAAAGACGCTTAATCAAAATCATTATTATTATTATTATTATTATATTATTAGTCAATGAATGATGAAATTTGTGTTTTAAAAGGCCACCTGTTGCATCTTGCGCCACTTTCACAAAGATGAAGACAGAGGAGCCGTCTAGGGACACCAGAAATACAATGATTTGCAAAATCAAGACCTCCAAATAGTAATCATCTCATCTTAAAAGACTAATTTCAATGTTTATTTATGATAGAAGTCTGTGAAGGTTGGTACGAATGGTGGAAAAACCACCAGGTCTAACATTTCCAGGCCTGAAGAAGGCCAACACCATATGCTGAACACTACACAACAACAGGTTTTTTGGGTGCGATCAAGGCAGACCCCATTGCTTAATAAAAGTTTAAAAAAACGAGCACCTGATGTTTGTTAGAGAATGTGGGGAAAACACAACCCTAAAAAAATGGTTCAATGTCAGATGAAGCAAACGTAGACCTTTTTTGTAATGCACACTAACAGTATGCTTGCATACTCTGCAAAGAAGTCTTTAAGGAAAAGAACAACCTATCAAAAATCTAGCATGGTGTCGGATCCATAATGTGTTACTGCTTTGTTGCATCTGGTATTGGAGGCCATGAGCATATCAAAGGTATCATGACAGGTATAACAGGCATCATCATTTACAGCAAAATGCTTAACTCTGCAAGAACACTTGGCTTGAAGTGAAGATCATGTGCATGCCCTCCAACAAGACAAAAATCCAAAGCACACATCGAAAAGCACACTGTGGTTGAAAAAAAACACTCTTACTACACTTCTAAAATGACAAGCCATGATGTAAATCCAGTTGAAATCAATTAAGTTACAAATAATATACAACAATCGCAACAATCATGAATAACTAATATTTTTTTATTTTGTAAATATGATATATGTGAAAGAGAATTTGAAGCTCAGAGTAACAGTATGCAGACTGAAAATGTGTGGAAATATGGATTGTCATATTGATGTCATGTTACGTTCTCTGAGACTCTGAGTATGTCACAAAAAGGAAGACTCCTTATCCATGACAACATGCTCATGCCACTTGTTGGAATGTGTGTGACTGAATATGCGGAAGGCCGCTCATCGATCCTGGTCTTTGACAAGCCTCTAATTTGGCTGACTTGACCTTTCACCTCTCACTCAACTCCAACCTCAACGGATCATCAGCGGTCAAGGAATTACACTTCTGAGGAGACCTTCCCTCCCTTTGCTTCCTGAAATCATGTGGGAACACACAGCCTTTTTATAGATTTGCCACCCATTCCAATCTCCCAGTCATTATTTATGCTTGCTGCAATGCTGTATCAAGTAGATTAAAGTGTGGGGACGGTAAAGTGTTTTAAGTGTTTATTTACAGTGCAGTAGCTACTGCAACTGCAAATGACCTGAGTATAAACGTGTTACTTGAAACCGTTCTACATGTAGGCCTACACTAACAGCAACACATGCCTAGTGAATGCTGATATAAAAAAAAAGCAAAATAGGATCGATGGACAGCTGGGGCTTGAGAGGGTGGGAGAAAGTTAAGGGTGCAAAAGGGAAGGAGAGAGAAAGACGTGTGGAAGGGAACTATAGAGAAAAAGAGGCACATTTCTGCCTTCTATACTGATACAAGTGAATCATGTTCAATGAACATGTGAAAAAAACATTTTCCATCAATTGACCATCATGAATAGTGTTTTCACACGTTCATGATTCACATGTTTTGCACTTTCAAAAGTCTCAATTTCCACAGAAGTGTAGGCCAGGGATTCCCAACCATGGATATGGGTACCACTAGGGCTACATAAGCACTTGCAGAGGGTACATGGAAAATATTTAACGAATGTAAGGACCATCGTGACATTGGGATAGAGGAAGAGATATGCTGCACCATAGTAGGGTTATGGGGGTTCACATGGTATGTCAAAAAGACAGGAGGACAAAAATGACCAAAAAAACACTTGTGTAGGCCAACCTTCAATGGGCTGGTGAAGTGTGTGAAAGACAGGCCCCTGCATAGCTGCTAACAGCTGGTTCAGCTGTGTGTGTGTCAGGCACGCTTCTGGGCAGACACTCCCTACAGGGTTCAGGTGAAATTACTGTGTCTGTCTGCACTCTGCACCACATCAAACTCAATGCTCAGGAAGTACAAACCCACTGTCAGTATTAACCACACTACAACTTCTTTAATGTCTCAGTCCCAAAATGTATAGACCTATTCTCACTGACTACTTGTCTTTCCGAGATAGTAAACTGAAGTAATATTGACATCAAGTGCATGTCAATATAAGCAAATATCGAGCAAATTGGAAAAGTGGAAAATTGGATTTTGTCAACACCAAGAAAACCCAACTCTCAACACAAACATTAATTGATGCACATGGCTTTACAAAATGATCTCAGTTGAAGAACAGAGTGGCGGATGTCAAAATAGGATGTTGCGTCAGAGTTGTTTTTCCCTCGTCTGTAGCACTTTCGTCACAAAAATACCACAGAATCTTTTTAGCGTTGAAATTTACAGAGTTCTCACTGTGCCAACTGTACCAGTAAATATTCTTTTTTTAATCTTGCTGAATCAATCTCAAACGCGCGCACGCACACACACACACACACACACACACACACACACACACACACACACACACACACACACACACACACACACACACACACACACACACACACACACACACACACACACACACACACAAAACCTAGGTTCCCTGAACACGGTTTTGTCAGTTCATGGATGTGTGTGGCATCTCTTTGTTGAGAGCAGATGACCATTATTATCACTCCCATGACACTCCCATCAATGGACATCTCCTCCTCTTTCTGCTAATTGAAGGTGGTGGGAAGACGAGGTGGAAATGGTTTACCATTCCTCGTTGGAGATGAAAGTGGATGTACTCATTGGTAAATAACATGGTATGCAATGTCTGTACAGCCCAAGGCATTTGTGAGATGGGTTGGCCTGTTTTCTGCTCCTTTAACCCATAACTAACACAACTGGCCAGCCAGTTACTCTTGGAACAGGCCTACTTTCCTTTCATTTTAAGAATGAAAATTGGAGATAGCTTAAAATCTTATACTATATGCTTCAATTGACATTAGGAGGATACAAACATCCCTTCTTGTATTTAATTGAATTAATATTCATTATTTACATTTTATTTTTTTAAAAGAAAAAAACAGACACAAATAATTGAAATTGTAACAGATCAGAGCTTGTCATCAGCTTCAGAGAACACCTTAAATTCCTGACAGGGGCCTATCTCAGCTTAGGGGTGTACAGGTGTGAGAGTGGCAGTGAGGCATCTTCCTCAAGTGATTGTTGAAAAATGCTGAGGCCAAGTCAGCATGAGCTGAATAGCTGCCGTCGCAAGAAAGCCGAAGCTGCGTAGCCCCTTAATGCGCGCCGTACCTCCTGTGGCACACTGTAATAGACATTGAAAGTTAACTACTATAGTACTACACTACTATGACAGTGCACTGGGCCTTCAGTAATACATTACAACGTAGTCATTGTACTTCTGGTAACAGCTCATTTATAATGATGGGTCTTAAGGGGTTAAAGGTTGGTCCATTTCAGAGAGACTTGGCCAAGGATGACTGGAGCACACAGGATAGGCCTACGTTTTTCTGTTATTTTATTGTGGTGCATGCATGGCAGTGTTAATTTCGTCAACCAGGACGATGACGAAAATATTTCGTCAACGCCCCTTTTTCCCGTGACGATGACGAGACGATGACGAACAAAAATTGCTTCCAGAACATAAAAATATGACGAAAATAAAAATTGATTTTCGTTAAGGAGACTAAGACGAGACGAAATTTACAAGCCATGGACGAATGGACATTAAAAATGTAATTGTTTAAAATGAATTTGTAATTGTTATTGTTTCTTGAACTTCATAGAAGATTACGCGCTGTTGCCCTGTTTGTCTCAGCAGGCAGTGCCTGGCGCTGGTGCGGCTCAATCAGTGGTAGCCTAGTTCAGTGAGTCCTGTTCAGTTGAGTTTAGGCACTAAAAGGTTTCCCAGAAAGAGAAAAAGAAAGAGCCGACGTTGAGACAATTGTTCATTTTGAAACATGTTCAACAACCCCTTTGTCCATAACGAAGACGTGTGTGTTTGTGCAGTCATGATAATAGTGCTACCGTCACTCGCGCCAATCTTCCTCTGATGCTGTCATTTTAAACCTCCTCGAGCTTCCTCTCTTCTCCTTTCCACTTACGCATACGCCGACGTCCGTTGTCTGTTCTTTTGTAATGTTTGCTATATTGGTTGTTTAACCGTACGAATAGGCAGTTTGCAAGCAAATCATGAAGATCGGATTCATGCATTTATTTAGATCAGACACACCGGGAGACGTTTAAGGAATGCGCGCGCTACAGGGGAAAAGTTGTTTAAGTAGTCTAAACAGAGGCACGGCTACTGTAGTTTTGATAAGAATCAATGTGTGGGCGATCAGGGTCTAAAGTGCGGAGAATTGAAACTTGTTCCCGTCGAGGGCAAAGCTAAAAGACCCAAGGCAATCGACATCCCTTCCATGCGATGCGTATTACAATAGCGTCTCCCAGACATCCCAAGTTCTAAAAACTCATTGCTTAAACTTGGTGATGCTTATCGACCCTCGACATCCCGACAAACAAAACAGCATTAGTGTTCAACCATTGTTTGTCAATGTCCTTTCTGTCGTCCAGTCTGCATAGAACAACTGCCTACTTTTCCCCCAGGACGTCCTACGAAGTGCGCGTAATCTATTTGAAGTAGTCTATTCCAGGAATGACGCACGAGCCATTATCTTTCTCTGTCCCGCATTGCCAATCGAAATAACGCGAACTTGCATAGTCTAAAATCAGGAATATTTCATCTGTCTCGCGGCCATCGGGGAGCCACTATCAAATATCAGAGAAACTTCTTGGACTTCATTGGGATGTCTGGTCTTCCCACTGCCTGCTATCTGCAGGCTATGAGTCACGCGGTCAGGTGAAGAAGAGCTTGTAGCCTACGTCAGTGTTTCTCAACCTTTTTTTAGGCGAGGCACCCTTTCAATTCATGAAAAATTGCAAGGCACCCCAAATCAACAAGCCGTAACATGGCATAGCATCTGATACCACAAAAGCTTAGAAAAGTAACACATTGGGAGGCGTCACACAACCTACATTCAAAGTTGCAGCTGACTGGGGTGACCTATATTTACTTTATTGTACGTAAATGGCAGATGAAATGGCAGATGAAAGATTCCTCTGACTAGCCTTAACTTACCAATTTAGACACATATGTATCATATTACATAATTTATTTATCAGTCACGTTTCCACGGCACCCTTGAGCGGGGCCCGCGGCACCCCTGTTGAGAAACACTGGCCTACGTGATCAAATTCAAAAGCAAATAATATGCAGCAGCTTCTAATGCACGAGAGCGAGCGAGAGAGAGCGAGAGAGAGAGCGCAACCTGCACCTGGAAGTGTGTGTGTCTAATGCTCCTTTGCTCTATATGCTGTTGAAATTACGTTTACAGGACTATTTGTTGCACTAGGCTATCTAGTAATAATTTGTGTAATAATTTGACTAAAATGACGAAAATGTGAAATGTTGACTAAAATGACTAAAATGACTAAAATTTGACTAAGACTAAAATTAATTTTCGTCATTTAGACGAAGACTAAGACGAAATTGGGAAGGCAATGACTAAATTTGACTAAGACTAAAATTGATTTTCGTCATTGTGACTAAGACTAAGACTAAATTTAAAAAAGCTGACGAAATTAACACTGATGCATGGCAAACGTTTTGACGCAGTGCACCTTCTTCAGAGTCAAACCATGCTGGTATTATAGAATAGAAAGACATTATTCCCTCCTTTTCCAGCATTGGTTACTAGTGTGGGTCTAGACTCTAGAGCATCGCCAGCAGGAGCACTCATAAATAGGTAAATCAATATCGCCATTTACAAAACCCCACCATGAACTAAAGCGAAAAATAAAATAAAATAAAAATACATGACAGACACAGAGAAAACAGGATAAGCATAATTCCTCATTTAGGCCATGTGTGTTCCAGTCATCCTTGACCCAGTCTCTCTGAAGTGGACCACCTTGTTCTCTACTGTCTACACTCCTGGACTGTGAGCACCTAGAAGGCAAGAGCACAAGTGACCTCCTTTCCCATTGCTTAAAGGTTATATAGGCCATGCTTCAGTGACAACCTGTTCACTTTATATATTTAGCGTCACTTTCACTCTTTCAGTGTCAACTTATCAGTTACCTCTGTCCCTTTTCAGATGGTCAATAAAGTCTGTCCTTACAGAACCATACGGTTCCCTCATCTTTTTTTTTTGCTTTCTTACCACCTCCATGTTATAAAACAACTATAACATACAGGGTGTGGGACTCAGAGCCTTGTTGTCAGCTTTCTCCTTGATTTCAGTGAAAAATCAACAGGTAAAACGAACCTCAAGAAAATAATATATTTACAACATATTTATATCACTACATTTTGCACTATTCGTGGTGTTCAAGTCGTTTTCGTTTATTCATATTGAGAGGGCAACATCTCAACGTAACATGCTAACATCTTAACATAACATAAAATGTCATTTGATACTAGTCATAGCAGAAATTATACATTTGCCAGGCCAAACAAAAACTCAACAAAATTAATTGAAATCAATTTCTAGTCTCAGACATAAGCTGACAAATAACCACAGCCAACTCTCAAGAGAAGTGGAAACTTCTCTTGTGGAAATTCCCCTCTGTCCAAAGTCAATATCGAGAAAAAGGAGTGGCTGTGGTTAGACAACACCTTCCTATTTACTTTGAATGTAGGCAAAATACCATTCCACAAGTATTTCATTCTATTTTTAGGAAGATCATTTTTCATTTGATATCGAATCCCCCCCTGCATAGCCAACAAATCAATGCACAAATATGAATTTAGAGGCGCACTCACCATTGGCTCTCATGTGGTAGTTGTTGCTGTTGTTGTCATTGAGTTGGTCCTCCAAGGACTCCATGGAGGTTTTGGTGGAGGCAGTAGGTTCTCCATCGTTGAGGTCCACCAGGTCCATCTTCTCAGGCTTCTCAGGTGTCAGAGGTTCTTGGGAGCCTGAGGTTTCCAGCTCAGTGGCTTTGGGCCCTTCAGAGACAGGCTCCTCTACAAAAACCAACATCAACAAAAAACAATGAGACATCATTTTTTTGTTTAATTACCACATTTTACCTCTGGAGATCAATGAAGTAACCTAACTGTACTCTGCTGTACCCCACAGTCACTTCACTGACATACAGGCCTGTGCAGTGTTCCTACAGTAATTTATCACTTGTATAGGAAAATACAAATGTTTCTCAAAAAACAAAGCCTATGCAGTTGCCCCCAACTTCCAGAGGTATTAAAACCCACAAACTCCCCAAACTTCAGGTTAGTTAGTACAAATAGATTTTGCTAAATTGATCATTTGAGGCCTCCAAAATGTGTCTATCATGGACTGCACAGGATTATGGGCAAATCAGCAGATATTTCGTCTGCAAAGATAGTAATTAAGGAGACATTTTTTTTTTAAAAAAATTACGGGAACCAAGAAAAAAATCAAGGGTATCTAGGCAATTCATTTTATAGGTATTGTGTCTGACAGGTGTTGTCATTAAAATACCTCATGATTAATCATCAAACATCCCCAAACATCTGCTTGCTTATGAGGTTTTTTTTTCCAAAATCGGGAAAACATGATTTCTTTCAAGCCTATTGTTTTTTTCTACCAACATTCCCACACACCTAGAGGCAGTCAATTGAGATTAGTGGTTATGGGACAGACACACACCTGGAGTTTCTGGGGGTGTTTGTGCTTTCTTCATGGCCTTGGGGTGACCACTTACATGTTATGGAAAGGGGAGGGTGAGAGGCTGAAAGTGCCCCTCCAGACTAATTTAGCCTACAATGCTAAATCTGACCTCTGCATTGGAGCACACATACATTAGTCTATGTTTCTCACTCTCCAACACATAGGCCTAAATGCAACTAAATCACTGTTATTACCTCAATTCACGTGCCAAAATATCAGTAGCTTCTACTCTTTCTTGGGCATTGATCAGGCTGTAACGCTTTTTGTATGTAAGGAAAGCATGCATGTGTGCATTGGGGAACAGGCCAAGTTAAATGGCAAGAACTCTTTTTTTGCAATCAGGCCCTTATTTATACTATTAAATTGTGTTTTCTACTCACCCATGGTAGATTTGCATCATTTGAAGCACTTCCGAAGATATTGAATTTAGTGATATTGGGTGATATCCATGAAGTGCCTTTCATCCGGGCAATATGATATTAGGTACCCTAATAACATACTACTAGAAATCTTCAATTACATTGAAATGACCAAGATAGGCATGTTGGAGTATGTTCTGACCATGTAGTCATTAGAATGAAGGTTGTCATTAGAATATTTCCTTGATATATGAATGGTTGTAAGTGCAGCTTGATGTTTTAAAAATCCATTAGACTACAACTGTGGTACTGTATTCATCAAGTTCCACTAGGCCATTATTTGTGTGTATTATTGCTTTTTTTCTATTATTGTTATTTCATCAAACTGCACTTAAAACCATGTATACATCAAGGACATGTTTCAACTACAATATTACATCAAACACTACTATCCCTTGTAATTTCAATGTAATTTTGGGGCCACAGTCAGTTCAAGGGCCTGACGGCAGCCATCTTGAAAATGAGGCCTTTCCTGAAGTCAGAGTTTGGCATATAGATGTTAGTACAGTATGTTGTTGAGTACATCTGATACTGAAAAGCACTGAGAAACCCTTTGTTAGAATTGTTTGAGTCATAAGTCTTAAGTGCACCAGAAAACTACCTTAACAGTCCCATGATACTTTCCAGCAAGTTTCATGCTGCCACCTCAAATTCTCTAGTCCCACCAACTGGTCAAATGTGGAAGTGCATTTCTGCTCTTACTTCTTTTACATTTACATCCAATTTTCAAAACTTTGGTATTTGCTGAAACCTTGTAAAACATTGGTATTGCTTGAATCCTAGCTACAAGCCTAAACCAGGCATATTCAACACCCACCAAGATGTTTTCTGCCATTTGAATTTTGTAAAGAAAAAAAGGTTTTGGGTTTTACAATCATTTGGCCATGGCAGCCAGTGCCTACTACTACTGTGCAGTTTGCCCTCTAATGGGCATTACAATTAGGGTCAATGCATTTTGGCTCATATCTCTTGGTTAACAGCAATGCAGGTTGTCCCATTAATAACCCTTGTGAAAAGGTCAGTCATATTAGATTACCCTAGAATTGACTATATATATTTTCCATTGGCCACAAAACCTGATATTAATGATGCATAGACTGTGCCTGACCCATATGATGTGATTATTTTTGGCTGTGAAAGTTACCACAGCAAATTTGATGGGGAAGCTGCAAGGAAGTGGGCTTACGTATATCTCATCCATACATTGGTAGCCTATATTAACTTTGTGTAAGTATTTATGACCAGGTTCCCGTCATAAATTCATTCTGTCAGCAAGACAACCATACAGTATATAGTCTTATTAACCGCTTGCCCCCCACATTGCTGCATACAGCTACATTGATGCATTTTAACAATTTACTAAAGAGCAGTTTAGTTGAGACATTAGACCATGGTGAACTGTTTATTCATTTTGAGCTCAGACTATAACACCCCAGCAGTAACCACCATGTGAATGTGCTTCACCTCCCATGCTGAATAAGGGAAGGAAATTAGAAGATACACAAAAAGAATCTACTTCCTACAGGCTGAAATGTAAGCACCATTTATGGTAGAAGGCAAGAAGGCAGAAGTTTTTTATGTCGAGGTCTTCATAGGCCTGTACATGCAACTTCCTGGAGCTGAATATATCATATCATGATCATAATCATATTCATGTCTGTTCTTTACGTGTACGTTACGTTCATATTTGTTCTTCCCCTAATAGGCCTATGTTTTGTGGTTCATATGTTTTGCTTTATAGTTCTTTATAATTCTATAATTCTTTAGAGATCATTGTAGTTTTTACATATTGCACATAGGCCTATGTAAAAATATCCCATAGAAAATACGCCAGAGATAAACCTATTCTCCTTAAATCTCATATAGAGTGGTTGATAATGTTGGAGAGCTACAATACCTCTGTCAGGCTCGGACTCCACCACAGGGTCAGGCACAGGTGAAGCTGGCTGAGGAGTGGCTTCCTGTACACTTGAGTCTTGTGCAGTGAACGTTTCCATCTCTACTGGGTGTAATAAATAATTATGGCATTAATATTGTAATTAGCAAATAAAAATGTTTTTACTTTCACTTTCAAGATTCAATTTTTATTTTCATGTGAGCACCTTTTTCTGGTGTGGCTTCAAACACAGCGTCAGCTTCCACTGTGCTCAGTGGAATAACTGCATCCTCGTGCTTGTTGCGTATATCAATAGAGTACCTCTGCACAGTGAAATACACAACATCAGCACAATGACTACAACACCTCTAATGTTAGCAATTCACATACAAAAATAATGGCCTGTATACAAAAATAACTGTGGTCGGTGGAATAAGGATCATTATAAATAAGAATATCCTTGTGAAATTGGTTTCAAATTATTTATGTAAATGTGTTACATATTTTACAAAAATATTAGCTCACCCGTTTTTTCTTCTGTTTTACGAAGCAAACTATCACGATGATAACAGCAACAATTATGATGATCACCAAAACAACATATCCTATGAAAAATGCATTCATACAGTATGTTAATTGTCTAACAAGTATCAACAAACATGTAAGTGACAAGTGAAATTCCTTGGTCATTGTGATCATCACACAGCGCATAACAGGACATGGGACAAAAGCCATGCTCTGCAGGTACCACCACGCTCATAAGCAGGCTTCAGTAATGACAATGGTGTGCAGTGGAGCAGTGTGCGGTAAGTAACATGCTCCGGACAACGTGTTTAGGATAAACACAACTCCTGTCACCATTAGAGAGGGCAGTCATGGGTAGGCGATTAGGACGTCAGACTTGTAGCCCAAAGGTTGCCGGTTCGAGTCCCGACCCGCCAGGTTGGTGGGGGTAGTAATCAACCAGTGCTCTCCCCCATTCTCCTCCATGACTGAGGTACCCTGAGCAAGGTACCGTCCCGCTTCACTGCTCCCTAGGGGCACCATTGAGGGCTGCCCCCTTGCACAGGGGAGGCATCAATGCAATTTCGTTGTGTGCTGTGGAGTGCTGTGTCACAATGGGAGTGCCATTTAAGCTGCCGGACCAATTCCTTAAACCACTGACCCAAGCCTACTTCTTCTTACAGCAATACCCAAGGAAGTGGTTCATGATTATTTTACAATTATTTCAGATACAGGTAGCATAAAAAAGTACAACATTGATGTTGAGCAAAACCTTTGCTAGCAACACTTTTTTTCTAGCTGCAAAGTCCAAGAATTTAACATGAAGTGTGACACAAGATGTAACATGGAATTGCTTACCTTTGTTCGTTGTTTGTGGTTGGGGTGGTGGCACTGTAAAGAAAAACATAAGTACTGTCACAGTTTCTTAGTGCTTTGCCACATTGTTTTAACAATGATTGTTGACAAATAACCCCATTTGGAACTTGAAAGTGTAAAGCAGGAAAGTGCTGTACCTTTTGTGGATGTTAATGTAGTCTCGGGACCTTAATATGAGGGGTATTCAAATGTGAAACAAAATACATTATGTGAGTGTTTGATTTAATTTAATTTGATTTAACTATTTGAGGAGGCAATTCACAATGATTTTCCCAATGAGTGGTCTTACAAAATTCACCTCACCTAGAGACTGGCCACTTGTAGCTGTGTTTACAGTGGAAGTAGGAGTCCCCCTGGTGGTAATGTGCTCCTCCCCAGGAGAGGTGTTGTCTGGTGAACTGGAAGCAGCTGTAGGTCTCGGTGAAATGGAGCTGAAGTCTGAGTGACCTGTGTTAACTTCGGGTGACATTGGCATTGTGGAATTTTCAGTCACTGTGTTGAAATGAGAGGTGCTGTTGTCAACATCGGGAGTTATGGTGACATTGTTGTTTGTTGAGTTGTTTGGTGTTTGTTGAGTTGGTTGAGTTGTTGAGATGGCTGAACTGTTGTCAGAACACTGAATGTTCACCACCACACCTGTAAATGAGCAAGGCAATAGCGAGACAGAGACAATACTCCTTGTGTATTACACTGCAAGTCACTAATCACCAATGAAAACGGTGTACAAAAAGTTGTAATGTAGTCCATGTCATCGCGGAAAAACACAGCCTACAGGCCGATCAAATGACCACTCCCTCTTTTGGTCCTGCAGTAATGTCTGCAATGACATGGCAGTCTAATGTTCCCCTTTCAAATGGAGGTGTAGATTTAGAATTACACATCCGTTCAATATATGGCTTGAATGTCATATCATTACAGATGTGTAGTTAATTACACCTATATATTCAAATACACCTGTTACATCTATCAACATTCATTTGAGTAAAGTGATCCGTTTTTATAAGCGGTATATGTATGTATGTATGTATGTATGTATGTATGTATGTATGTATGTATGTATGTATGTATGTATGTATGTACTGTCTGTATGTATGTATGTATGTATGTATGTATGTATGTATGTATGTATGTATGTATGTATGTATGTATGTATGTATGTATGTATGTATGCATGTGTATGTATGCATGTGTATGTATGTATGTATGTATGTATGTATGTATGTATGTATGTATGTATGTATGTATACAATGTATGTATATAAGCAGATTGAGATGAATATCTTTGCAAATGAGCCCTGGCCAAGGTAGCAGCACACATTGCAGTAAGTGGAAAGTGGAAAAAAATGTAAGAAGTATCTTTACTTGGTTTAAATCATTTACTTGGTTTAATATATACATCATACAGAGTAAGCTAGACCTACCTAAAAATCTACTTGAGTAAAAGTAAAAAAATAAATAAATAATAATAATTGTAATTTGAGTAAAAGTTACTTAAGTTCTTATTTAGTTCTTACTTAGTTCTCTCGAGAGCTAATTGAACTTTACTTCTTGAATATTACCCTCCGTGACGTCTGTCCAATAACCTGGCTATGGTAACGTATCTTAACCTGGATAGGAATTTCAAATAGCCATCTTTGTCAGACTGACTCGGTCATGGAAGGATGGGAGGGCCCAGCAGGTTGGCCCATTGGTCTGACAGCCCATTGCTTGGGGGTCTGGATTTCGTGGTCTGGATTTCATTGCGTTTTGGTCTGGGACCTTCAATTTCGCAGGCTAGGTCGCCTACAAAAAAATAGTCTAATGGCTTTCATTTAACTGCCATTTGTGAGCTTCAGTTCATGAAGAAGCCTTGTTATAGGGCTAAGATTTAGGTCCAGCTGTGCTGCTCCTCCCTAAGCTAGAGTTCCTGGTGTGTACTATGAATGTTTGACGAATGAGGATTCCATGCATGCATGCTCCAAATTTGAAAGTGCTATTCTCATGCCGTGACTTGCATCTCTACTGTCTACAGTCGGACTAATGGGTTGTTGGACCAAGGACATGGGACCGGCGGGCCTTGGGTAACCATTCAACACATTGGTCCAAGGTAGATCGTTTCTGTAAAATGGTTAAAAATGCAAAATTCCACTTTAAGTCCAGCAGATTTTTTCCCCTCCATTTCATTTTTCTTTATCAATCAGATTTTACTCAGTACTCATGGCAGATTCAAATGCTTGAGCAAAAATATACTTGAGTAGCCTAAAAGTATGAGCATCCATTTTAAAAACTACTATAAAAATTACATTACTCAATTACAGTAATTTGAGTAATTGTCGGCCTAATTAGCTACTTTCCACCCTTGGAAAAGATCAAAATAAATATTGAAATAAAAAGTACAAGAGTAAAAATGAAATACATAAAACAAATTCTGTCTCCATTATGTGGACATTTAATAGAATATAGCTACTTGAGAGTAGATCACACCCTGTTTCTAAAAGATAAGAGACTACTACAAGAAGGCCCAGCTACCACGAGATCTGCTCACTAACTTCTACAGGTGTACAATTGAATCAGTATTTACATACAACATTACATCTTGGTACACCAGCAGCACATACGACAACAAGAAGATGTTACAGCGCATCATTAAAACAGCAGAGAGAATCATTGGATGCCAACTACCCACACTTGAGGAGATCCACCATACACGCTGCACAAACAGAGCATTAAACATCCTTAAAAATCACACACACCCTGGTCACAGGCTCTTCACCATGCTACCATCTGGCAGGCGCTTTAGGACTCTGCGTGCCCGCACTACGAGAATGAAGGACAGCTTTTACCCTACTGCCATTAGACTCTTGAACTCAATACGTCACCTGCCCCCCCCCTCCCCCCCCCCCCCCCCCCCCCCCCCCTCCCCCCCCCCCCCCCCCCCCCCAACCCCTCAATACTTCAGGACTATCGATACTGTGAGATGCACATGGATTTTTATATATTATTTATTTACTGTTAATATATCTTTTATTTTGTGGGCATTTGTGGGTTGCTACTAAACATAATCTCGCTATATTTATATAGTGACAATAAAAGTCTACTCTCTCTCTCTACTCTCTCTCTACACATATTATATACAAGTAGGAACCAGTGCTTGTGCTGAATATGATGGCCACCCTACCAGATCATAGTGATTTTAACATTATATAAATCTTAACGCAGAATGTTAAACAGTGTCTAGATAATGTAAAATGGTATTTCTATAAAAAAATATCGCCATAATTCAAAATAGGTTGGCTTGCACCAACCTCCTTCTGGCAGACTGTGAAAAGCAAGCACTGTTGCTTGTTTTATGTTTTAACACAGAGCTAGTACTGTATCAGATGTGTCCAATTGACTTAAAAAAACACTTATATTTTGAAGTGATGTACTCCAATGCAACATATGGCAGTAATGGTTCAGAGTTAGATGCTTGCTTTTAAGCCAAATACACCTATGCAAAGACATATGTATTGTGCATCCCACATCTGTGTGCAAAAACAGTCACATACCAATCAGCAGTAGGCAGGTGCAGAGGGCCAGTTGGTTATCCATGTTCTTGACTTGTGGGGTTTCAACAGAACGGTAACACGGCAGCCCAGGGACCAACTGAAGACTAAAGAGTTTCTCATCCTCTGTAGATTATGACCAAGTGTCAAAACCACAGAAAAGAGGATGTACGTAACAGGAAATTACACATATTTGCCTCATTGCGAAGCATTTCAACTACACTAGTGTGATCTTAAACACTACTCTGTTGCTTATTCCCCCATTAACCCAGTTGTACATAGTATATAACAGATCATAGGGTCATATAGTCAACACCTGCATTTCATGATTTGTCATATTAAAACTACTGTAGGCCTACTACTGTACTACAAGGCTTAATGGAAGAATCCATGAAAAGATACAATGCTGCTTATGTGTTCTCCATGTCTCAGTAATAGTCATAGCCATGTCAATGCTCATAAGGGTTAATTAAGTGTTCATTGCATAGGCTAAGTAAAGTGAGATTAACTCCTAATTACTCATATAAAATCATGACATGGAATTTGTTAAGGTATTCATTAGCCAACGTGTATGTAGTAGCACCACCATGTGTTGCTCTTGGACTACGTTTCGATAGGAATTTTTATTTTAGAATTGTATTGCTGTAGATTGTCTGATGCTGCTGGACACTAAAAATAGGGGGCACTATGAGACTTTGTTGGGGGGGGGGGGGTGGCTTCAGAGAAGATTCGGGTGCTTCACGGGGATGGATCTCCTGAGGGCACAAGCACAGAGAACATGGTGTGCTCCAACTCGAGAGCCTGACACACAGAGCCAATGGCAGCATGCGAATGGTTAATCCAAGCTCTGCCCCCACCAGAGCTGCAAGTAGAGGTGCGACTCACTCACCCTCGTTGGAGAGTGCGTCAGCGAGGGAAGTAGATGCGCACATCACCATCTTCACCTAGCAGCATGCGGGTCCCACAAGTCAGAGCAGCAGCTGGGGAAACATCAATGTCATCAAGATTGTGTGCACAGTCACGTGGACACTCCACGGAGACCAGACCACGACCTCAGGTGGAAAGTACTATTACATATTTGAAATTTTGTGACTGTAAAGCCTCAAAGTTGAGAGATGTACTGTTTGACGTATATAGGTCTATTGCTTGAGTTGAATATCCTGTAGGCCTACTGTAAGGTGCTGTTCTGAATATTGAGATCTTGTGAAGATGTACAGTCTGTGAGACCTATAGACTGTAAAAAAAAATGAACAAAAAACAAAGACTGCTGTGCTTTATATAAAGCAGATAACTGTTTTAATTCTTAATTCTAGTTTTGATTAAAGATTAGTTGGTGGCAGGATTTACATTTGGCAGAAGTGAATGGCTTATGTCCAAGGTTTTATTTGTGTTATGGTATTGTGTGCAAAGCTTTGACATTAGGAGCCATTTTTGGAAAAGAAAAAAAAGTGCAAGCAATAGGCAACAACTGTAAATTGCCAGAAGAAATGATGGTGGAAACACAGGAGCTTGCTCAATAACATAGCCTATACAGTTTTATTCCCAAACACTAGAGGGTGCTATAAGTCTTAACATTCAAACCCAGTAAAAATAATGACTGAACTTTTGAAATGTATGGTGAAATCAGGTAAATTGAGCCACTTTTTTGCATACAAGCTAATGGTCCAAAGTGGCCCAATTTACCTGAATGTACCCCTATAAGTTTTGCATTACTTTTTTGTTGAACACATTTTTTTTCATGGAGATTTTCAGCAATCTCTCAGCAGAGTAAAAGCTACCTCTTGCATGTGCCTTGGCTTGTTTTCCGCACCGAAACTCTACAAAGAAACTACTCTCAAAAGGCTTCATTTAGTCAGTCAGTCAGCATGCAGACACCATGTTTTTGTTATTAGTTCCCCACACAAAGTAAGCAAAAGGAGTACAGATATTTTTATTTACTGTAATGATTTTCTCAATTTCTTATTATAATTTGGACCATCCATGTCAAAAAAGGGGCCTAGTGATATGTCACATTCAAAGTCACTGAATATGATGTGATATGGTAATGAGAATGTTGAATGAGAGGCGACTGCTGCATAAAAAAAGAAAAATCAAAAGAAACTGTGAGAAAGGGTGCCCTCATGTTATATTATCAAGGAAATATTGTGTTATGTCAGCTCTAATACTGCTTCTGGGACATACATTAAAAAAATATGTCTCAACATACTCCATGCTCTGTGCCACCCATTCACTGAGGTACCAATGGCCACCCATATGATCATTATAACACTCACTCCACCTCCTGCCTCCCTCCTTTCCTGCCTCACCCTCTTCCTCTCTGTCACTCTGTCACTGTGGTCAGCCTGATTTGGAGTAGATGAGCTAATCTCTCCTCCTGTTCTGAGGTGATGGGAGAGAGAGAGAGAGAGAGAGAGAGAGAGAGAGAGAGAGAGAGAGAGAGAGAGAGAGAGAGAGAGAGAGAGAGAGAGAGAGAGAGAGAGAGAGAGAGAGAGAGAGAGAGAGAGAAAGAGGGAGAGAGAGAGAGAGAGCAGCAACACACAGAGAACGAAAAGAGAAAGACCACCCACCCAGTGAATTCGGGAGGCCCAGACGCACCGCTCCATTCTGTGACCCTCTGAACAACCCCCCACCAATACACAGCACCACACTCTCTCTCTCCCTCTCCACACACCCACACGCACACACACACACACACACACACACACACACACACACACACACACACACACACACACACACACACACACACACACACACACACACACACACACACACACACAGGAGGCATAGGACGGTTACGTTGGTAAACAGCCTGGTCCCATTTCATCCGTCTCCCTCACTTACTTTCTGTGTCTCTTCACACACACACACACACACACACACACACACACACACACACACACACACACACACACACACACACTGACACGCGCACACACACACACACACACACACACACACACACACACACACACACACACACACACAAAACACGCACACGCACACGCACACGCATGCACGCACATACCCACACGCACGCACGCACACACACACACTCCTTCATAGTACAATGCAGATGAATGCAGTCAGGCACCGGAGCACTTGTTAGAGTGGCTCTGTGCTGTAGGAGTTGAATGTAACATCTGTGATGGCACCGGTCCCAACACTCCTCTATTGCAAGCCATCCTCATTCTCCTTCACTCATTCACCTTCTCCACCTCCCTCTCTTCTTATCTACAGTTTCGGAGCCTGTGGTACTTGCATTTGGTTATGCAAGTGTATATACTATGAATGATGTGATATTATGTAATTTTGTTGACATAAATTGTTCATATGGGGGTGGCCAGAGTAGGTATTGCAACTGTTGCTCTATGAAACTATGCTGCCTATTGCCAAATTTGATCTTTTAACGAATATTTACTTAAATATTTACTATGATCAAAGTACAGAAAGATTTGTTGCTAAAAATGTCTATTTTTGGAAATTCAGAATGGTGGACATGGAGAATATCCACCTTTTCATGTATGAAACATGCAAGTTTCCCAGTCATAATGAATACTTGGAATTTTATGATGGTGGTAAGTATTCCTGAAAAAGGTAACATTTTGGAATGGGCATCATGAATTCTGGAAAGAAACTTTTAAAATACTACACAGTGCACCTGATGCAGTACATATCCACTGACTAAAATAAGTACAAAAGATGATAAACAAAGGGAAATACACGTCTTTTGGGATCAGTCTAATCATCTATATAGCGTGTTAAGTTTTTAAGTGTCATCTGTGAATTACACTTTTCTGTGATTTCCAAAGCTTGCCCAATATCAGAGGAAAGCATTTCCCCTCATATACATGACCCCTGAAGGTAATTGTGTGTGCAAGTGTGCGAGAGAGAGAGAGAGAGAGAGAGAGAGAGAGAGAGAGAGAGAGAGAGAGAGAGAGAGAGAGAGAGAGAGAGAGAGAGAGAGAGAGAGAGAGAGAGAGAGAGAGAGAGAGAGAGAGAGAGAGAGAGAGAGAGAGAGAGAGATGTTGAAGATTGGTTGACAATTTTGTTAAAAGAAGCTCAAATCAATAATAGCCAGGGTTTGAATTTGTAAGAGCCCCAAAGCCAAATGGTCAAGAACTTGGACTATTCTTTCTTCCATTGCCCTTCTTCTCCTTATTCACTCAGCCAAGTTCCAGAGTCTATTCTACTCCATTCCCCCTCTATTATACACTCTAGTTTCCTGAGGCCACAGGCCAATGCCACCAAGCCCAGCACACAACACCCTCTAATCCTCTTCTCACACTTCTCTAATCTCATTCACATTCACCTCTTCATTTACGTACTCTTGAGCGCAAGCATCATGCCTGGCTTGAAACACAGGAGCTCAAGTGCAACAGAGACAGGGAGAACTTCATCTCCACAAAGAATGTGACATTTGCTACGTTTATATGAGACATTTAATTCGGAATTAACTCACTTTAATTCTGAATAAAACTTAATTCCACTTTTAAAATATCATGTAAACACTTACCGAACCGGAATTAAGTTTATTCGGAATTAAACTTAATTAAACTTAATTCCGAATGAAGTGGGTGGTTTATTCCTCTTTTAATTCCGAATAAACACGCTCCTCTCTGTCATGTCACATTTTATCCAGAATAAACAACAATTCCGGTCGTTCCACGCATGCTCGTTGGGCATGCAATGACGCAAGACCCCAATGTTTTTTGCTTCCATTAGAAAAATGGCGGATTTCCGGACGATTTCCTACATGAAAGTTTATGCTTAATTTAAAGAGCCTAAATTTATTGATGTAAAAATGCACCACGAACTGATGTAGCACAACAGTTACTCCACATTACCCTTTGACCACTCGTTTTTCTAAGCTATCCGGGTAAGCTAACGTTAGCATCTTAAGTGATCCAGGGTCATAGGGCCATGGGCTAAGGTTTGACCCAGGCTGAGGCAAATATTTTGAGGCTGAAAATGACCAGCTGTCCTGGTGGTACTGTAGGTGGGCGACCACGCCCTCATACCTTATTTGGCTCACACGGGCGTACTCTGCCAATCAAAATGCTTTGTTTTCCCCGGACGTAAATTCAGAATTAAGTGAAAGTGCCATACGCATCGAAAAATAACTTTAATTTCAAACTATTTAATTCTGAATTAATAATTCGGAATTAAAAATGTCATGTAACCGTAGCCATTGAGCTATGAATTAAATGGTGTGTTTGCCAATGGTGTTTTGATGCACAACAGGAAGTGGATTGCAGTAATATGCACTTTGGTTGTATACTTTACTGCCAATTTCAGATTAGTCATTCTAGACTTAAATTGGCATACCAGACAAATACATATTATTAGTTAACTTTCTACAGAAAATGCTTTAACACACTATTTCTAACAATAAAGCAATTCCAAAGGATGATAGGTAGCCTACATGACAATGCAAACTTGCACATTTTTTTAAATGCATTGTGGAAACAAATAGTTGCATTAAAATATTGCTTGCTAAGTGGATGGTATTATGGTTTTAATAGGAAGGAAAGGAAATAATTTAAAATCCTGTGTGCTTCAGAACTATGGGCCAATTTAAAATCTTTCTTTTATACAAACCCCAACTCCGGTGAAGTTGGGACACTTGGTAAACTGTAAAAAAAAAAAAATAATACATTGTTTTGAGGGACATATGTACTCATTTCTAATTTGATAACTGCAACACGTCTCAAATAAGTTGGGAAGGGGATCAGTGAAATATAATTAACATCCAAATAAGCTAAAACAACACAAGGAAGAACAGTTCAAAATGAAATATACTGATGGACAATATGCGTGTCCAGGTAAGACCATCACTCAGAATTAAAGATGCAGAGGGAATAATTACCATAATTCCCTTTGATTTAGCATGATTACGTGTATATAAGACATATTTTTGTCATTAAAATAATTGTATAGGTTCATGATATCATGACATATGTATTGGCTGTAGTTTTACTCTAGCACTCCAACAATTAAAGCTATTGAAAACTTAAGAAGGGTTCATGTGTGCAAATAATAGAGGGCTTTAACATTCTCCTATGCACCTGAGCTCACTTGAAATAGACCCATAAGCCATGGAAAATTGTCCAGAAGTAAAAAAAAATGTCATTCTCTTTGAAAATAATAGTCTTGCACATCCTGTGCTACAGTAAAAATGGACCATCCAACTTGTGTTAGTGGTCACTTCAAAAGTCAGCCTCCATGATGGCATGGGGGTGCAGTAGAGCAGTGGTTAAACTGTTCTGACTCATCTGTAGAGTTAAATACAGTGCTAAATGATATGGGTTTTTAAACTGCATGAAATAAAAAGCCACTCGTGCATTCTATTTTGAAGGGAGATCTCCGATTAGTGTTTTGTTTTTAGGCTTCTTCAACATTTGCTGCCTTTTATTGTCCCCGTCCCAACTCTTTTGAGACGTGTTATTTTTTTCATATTCATGAATATCCCCCAAAACAATAATGAGTAGGCCTATTTAACCAGATTAATGATTACTTAAATTTGAATGGTCTTTATGATAAATTTCAGTCAGGGCAACAGCACAGTACTGAAACTGTTAAAATAAAGATCTTAAATGACATAGGCTATGACTCAATACTGACAAGGGGGAAACTACAATCCTTGTATTACTTGATCTAAGTGCTGCATTTGGTTGATCATAACATTCTAATCAACATATTTGAATATATTGGACTCTCAGCGAGTGCTCATCAATGGTTCAAATCTTACTTAGATAACAGAAATTATTTTGTTTCTATTGATACCTCGGCCTATGTCTCAGACAAAAACACCATGAAGTATGGGGTGCCTCAAGGATCGATTCTGGGACCTCTTTTGTTTAACTTGTAGGCCTACATGCTACTCACTGTACATACAAGTAAATATCAGTTTATTATTTAGAAAATATTCATGAAAAGATCAAAGTTGCCAATAGACAGCACAATTTCAATGAGCAGCATAGTTGCAATACGTAGGCCTACTCTGTGATAAATAGAACTGACAAAAACTCCTGCCATCATCTGGACATTTTATTCACAACGGCAATGGCTCTGCACCAATCCAAGAACAATTTGGATGATGTTGCATTTGATTGTTGTTTGCTGATTGTCATTTCCGCATTGTGTCCAATCGGGTATCAGTTTCCCAGACGGTGACAGTAATGCTTCATAGATTGCCAACCACCATAAAAAAAGGAGAAGACCCACGAAAGGTTGGGAAAGGACAATGTATGGGGGTCTCATGGAAGGTGGATCTGCGTCCAAACCATGGTGGTGGTGGTGGTCGTCGTCAGTCCGTTTGTCATAGTGCCTGAAATGAAACGTCTGCCAAAAAACGCACCTTCCTCCTCCACACTTTTGCACTTCTGCTTCCCTTTCCCTCCAAGAATGATTGCATGTTATGGAGCTACCATTCCATGCAGGGCTGGTCTGGGACCACAGACCAGCCCGGGCACTTTTGGCATAGACCACCCCCTCCCTACAATCATGAGGGGCCAAGACCACTGTATATTAAGGATGCACAGATGGGCTGCCCTTTCTAAATTGTGGGCCTGGCTCTAAGGGAACATTTTAAACAAACAAGCAGAAAAACAAAAGCATCAACCCCATAATGACTGTTGGCCCACCTGGAAAATGCCCTGTATGCCAGATTACCAGTCCAGCCCTGAGCCTGAACCCATGACCCTCAGCTAGTAATCTCATCTAGAATTTGTCTTTCTGACAGCGGTTAATTTACAGTCTGACCTGTAAACATAGTAGATTAGCTCTGTTGTTGATGATGTGTAGCTTATACATTAGTAGTCTCTTTAAGGGTTGAATTTTACTGTAGTCACGGATAGGCTATCGTACCAAACACGTTTTGTTCTGGAAAGCATTTAACCCTGTGATGCACGCTGTTCCACCAGTGGAACTTCGTAACAGTCATTGAAATATTAACTACCATAGTAATACACTACTATGACACCACACAGGGTCTTTACTAATGCATTATGAAGGGGTCATTGCCATTCTGGTCACGGCAAATGTATGACGCCGTGCACTGGTGCCATCTATGGGGGGACACAGACCTTTTTGACCCCCCAATCATAGAGTTGGTGGGGCAAAAACACTCCAATAATGAATGGTGAAAAAAGGTTAACAGTGCTGAATTCACTGATGATTGAAACCAGAAGGTGAAGTCTGTATCCCCTTTCTCACTGTCTCATTCACAAACAGTGAATTCATGAACAAATTTGTGTTTGAACTGTCGGTACTGCCAGCAAGCACACACAGGGAATACCGCGTCGGTCATGGCCAAACGGCAGGAGTGCGTATACTTGAGTGGCAGTCACCATCCACTTTGGGCAGAGAAAATGAGTGGGACTGTTGAGCGTCATGCGTTGAGCGTCATGCGTAGGGCCTACATGGGCAATGTTGTGTCATGCTTGCTTGATTATTGTATTTGCACTGGCGGGTTTTGTTTGCTATAGTCCTGTCCTGTATAGTCGGCTGTCACGCGAGCCTGATCACGAGAAATTGCGTCTAATTTGTCACGCAAACCAACATCCGAGATTGCGGCCAGATTCTGACGCTTTCTCTGCTGTCTATAGCACATAAATACAGTAGCTCTGATTGGTCCTAGCTGTGCCCTTCCCAAAAACCATCCCTAAACCTAACCTGCCAGTAATGCAATGTTTCTGAGTTTTACAATTGTGCCCTGACCAAAACCTTCCCTAAACCTAACCTGTCAGTAATGCTGTGTTTCTGAGTTTTAAGTGCCCTGACCAAAACTTTCCCTAAACCTAACCTGTCACAGACAGCTGCATGACCACTGCGCATGTGTGTCAAAGGTAGGGTTGCCAACTGTCCTTTGAAATACGGAATCATCCCGTAGAGATACAAGTACGGGTTCCGCATTGAACTGAAACGGGACACGGGATGTTAAAATGCGTTAAAATGCCAGAAATTACATCTAAGAAATGCAAGACCCCCTGCCACGATGAAGTGTCCTGTATTTCTTTCATTGACAGTTGGAAACCCTAGTCAACGGGAACGTGACCTAATCTGGATGCAGTTTCAGTTTTTGGTTTGAGTGAGAAAATAGACACAACTCCTTCGAGATCATGTAGCTATTTGTGCATGACTAGCATAGATACACTCAATACTGACTATGTACTGACTCATTTGCTACAAAAAGGGCTTCAATCTTTTTTGTCCACCATCTTTTCCTCTTCCTGTCTGCCTCCCTGTCTCTCTGGGGGTCTCGGCCATTTTTCAAGGGCTGTGCACCTGTGCTGAGGAATGGACACACACAGAGTCGACATAGATTCACAGGAGGTATGCAGATGTTGTCTGAGTTTTGGGAAATAAGAGTAGGTCTTCCAGTTAGAGCTGCCTGCATGCATATGGCTCTAATACAAAGACTTGACATCTCCACGCTGAAATATGTGTGGCCCGAGGAGGAGAGGCGGCTTTAAAAGCCCTTGGTCAGAGATGAAAGAATCACGCCTTTATTTCTTCTTGTATAAAAAAATGGATCGTGGACCATGATGCAACGAGTGTGTTGCTAAATATCTGTCAAGTAATTCAAGTAATCTGAGACCTTCAGTTTGGAAAGCTGAATGTAATATCATATTATAATGTTTGATTGGTATGTTTAGGGTATTCTATGTATAGGGTATTCTAGCTCTTTAGGAAAATGCAGGTTAGCCACCCAAATGTATGACACCTGCTGGTCACACCCTTTTTCCAACAAAAAGTGTCTATTTGCACATGTTTGGCAGTGGGCTAGATAACTTCATTTGGAGGTATGCACTAAAGCTTCATTTTTTAAATCAAAGCCTACCCTCTGTGGCAGACAAATGTTCAGAATCTTTCTCCTGATCCTGATGCTTGTGGTAATTCCAAAAAATATTGTTTCTGTGTTGTATTCTAAAATATTACGTATCGTGTACATTCTGTAACAGCTAATATGGTTGTGTCCCAGGTACAGCTAATGCCCAGGTAATTTTGTGTGTGTTGTCAAGGTTTCAAAAAGCTTTCATTAAGGAGTAAAATATGTTTCGCCAGCCTCCCTCATACCCTCATATTATAATAATGGTTCTAACTGTGTGTGTGTGTGCGTGTGTGTGTGTGTGTGTGTGTGTGTGTGTGCATGCATGTGTGCATGTGTGTGTGTGCGTGTGTGCCTGCGTGTGTGCGTGCGTGCGCGCATACAACCACTATTGAGTATTACTGCATTGCTTCTCCCCACAAGTTCTTTCATCTGTGTGATAAGTGCCATACCTAATCAGGTTAAACCAGCACATGCCACAGAGGAAGGAAATTCCAGGCGTAATGGTAATGTATCTGTTCCGCTGTAATGCGTGGCATTCCTTGGGCTAATTAGGGCTAAATAGCTGACCCAGGGAGCATCCGTATGGGCCCAACCAGTGTGGTCCATCTGATACTCGCTTTCTCTTTGATTCCCCCCCTTCCTCAGTTCTAACCTGCTACACAGCTGAAACAAAACAGAAAAACCCCTCATTGTGCCTTTGGTCTTGCCACTTTCACTCTCACTGCTTCCCTATTTTTCCCTTTTACCCTCCTCCCTTGTCCACTCCCATTTCTCTCTCTCTCTCTCTCTCTCTCTCTCTCTCTCTCTCTCTCTCTCTCTCTCTCTCTCTCTGTGGGACATTATCCCTCATCATTACAATCAGGCTATCAGTTATTCGCCGGCTCTAATGATGTGCTGCTGACCCAGGGTCTGTCCCAGCATGTGGCTTTCCAGCGCTCCTGATCCACATGCTTTGTCTCCTCATCACACATCCTCCCTCCCCTGCTTTCATCGGACTTGCTGACTCGAAACAGAAGATACCAGTGGCCACAACCTCTCATTCATGTCCCCCGAAAAGTCGTGCAGTGTGTTCCTCTCCTCTCACACTTGAGGCAACGCAGCAACAGCCAAGGGAGAGACTTCAGCTTCAGTGGTTATGACCATGGGGACAGTCACAGCCTTTATCTTTTCTCACAGCAGCAGGGTGCCTTGTATGAGCAATTAGCCTGCTCTTAATGTGTCACTTGGTCTCCAGTCCAGAAATGAACCAGCAAAGTATGTACAATAGGAGGCTCATGTAAGTGGCTTCAGATTGAGGTTTTGCCTCAGTTGGTTTCCCAGCATTTTAGAGGTTAGATTACTTTCAAACAGTAATGGTAATGATTTCAATCGCCCTCAGATGGTGGCCAAAAATTCAACACAAACACCACATATGATGCGATAGATTTCAAGTGTACAGCTCCTGTGCGCAGACTACAGCTTTCCACAACAAACTTGTCTCTAACAACAATAGATTACCCCATAAAACAACTAACAGCAGGTCAGCGTGTGCCTGAGGTCTGCACAATCTATCAAGGCTTTATTTATAGCAGAACAGGCTGAGCTGACACTCTGCACAGATGTCTGACGCAAGCAGGCGTCTGACGGTGGCCATGCCACACACAGAGTTTTCGGAAACGGAGTGTGCCGGCAATACACTTGCAGCAGTTTACACTAGAGCAGAGGCCACCACTCAACCAAAGACCTAATGACTCGGCATTGCCAAGCAAGGGGATATCAAACCAGAGCAGGTCTTTTTTCCCTTGCTAACTGGCCACTACTCAAATGCAACACTACTTGGGGCTTGGCAAAAGTGAACAATTGAGCCACAGAATCGGGCAACAGAAGGCTGGAAGAGCATAGAGGAGAGGGAAGGAAAAAAGAGAGAGGAGTGAAGAGTTGGGAATTATTTGACTATATTGACTGTTTATGAAAATTAAAAATGTATGAAGAATTTATACAACTGACCTTTAGACCTGCTAAATCTGACAGTAGTATGGACTAGGAATGGGTTAATTTGAATTAAAGAGAAATGAGTTGCGTATAATGACCACACTGTGCTCATGACAAAAGTAATGTGTAAACCATACCTTAAGTCACTAAGGATAAAAGCATCAGATAATATTGTTTGTGGCTTCAAATATTTATTCTGCTCTGGATTTTTTTAAAAACTATTTCATCCTATTAAATAAGATAAGATTTGACTAACGTAGCCTAATAATGAACGTCGTACCATCTGAGGCACGCTGTAATTAGTCATTGAAAGGTTAATTACCGTACTATTCTACTATGACATAACACAGGGCCTTTAATAATGCATGCGATTCTTTGCCATTCTGGTAACAACAAATTTATAGCACTGTGTTTTAACGGGTTAATGGGTTTTTCCTGTATTCAACTTCTCTACTTCGATATTCTTGTTGTGTGGATTCCAAGCTTTACAGTTACTCACACATCTGAATCTGGTGATACCTGATGCATTTGTGGCCTTCTGTGAATTCAGCACTGAAAATGCCTCTTGCCCATAGAAAAGATAAAGCTAGCCCTTTTAAAGACCAGAAATGTATGCTTTTAGACAGACCAGTACTGTTTTCTGAAGCATTGAACAGCTTCTTGAAGGCCTCGACTTGCAAATTTCTTACATTCGGGCGGCCCTACTTGTTGCCTGTTTTATTGTGGCTAATCACATATATTATCCAAGTATCATTAAATAGAAGTTAATGGCACACTTTCCCCCTCAGAAAGCATATGCAGAGGTGCTGTAAGGGTGCTGGAGAGCACCACAAGAATTGGTTACTGCGGCCAAGACGTGTGCAATTGCTGCTGTGTTGAAAGCCTTCCAAAGGTACAGAACTGATGACAGACAGCGATTTCATTACAGATAGAGACAAGGACGGCCTTCAGGTGCTGAAAGAACACATTAGACAAGTAGACACAAATGAAAGGAAGAGATTGGAGAGAAGCGAGGAGGGAGATCCCAACTGGGAGAATATGGAGAGGGAACATGGGTGAGGGAGCAGCGGGGGTAGGGAGGAGGGAGATGGAGGTGAGAGAGAAGGATGGGTGACAAGCCCAACCACAGTGTGCTGCAAGCAACCATCACCTGTCACAACTTGGCCATGTACTTGTTTAGACGCTCATACCAAAGTAAGCCTATACACTCAGAGATGTGAGCTGACAGTTCAGGAGAAGAGCTTACTTTGTGGCAAGCACACATACAGATGGCTGTAGCAAACACAAACAGCTGCTTATTGTGAATGAAAGAATGAAAGCAACTCAGAAACATTTCAGGATTAATGAATAATGACCCATTTCTAACCGGAATCTGCTATGAAATATGGAGGGAGATTCTCTCTCTCTCTCTCTCTCTCTCTCTCTCTCTCTCTCTCTCTCTCTCTCTCTCTCTCTCTCTCTCTCTCTCTCTCTCTCTCTCTCTAAAATTGAGCATAACTACTCAGTTGACAATTGAAGTGGAATTTATTTTTATATGTGGTGTTGTGTCAGAGTAGATAACTGCTGCCTTTAATTGGCAAGCCTTTTGCTACTAAACTAAGACAAATGTGTTGTTTCCTCTTGTCACATGAAAGCCCCCTGCATTGCATTGCCATTTCTAATCACGTTTTATTTTGAAAATGTAGCCTACTTTTTGGCATATTATGGTCCCACTTGGTCTCCAGCCCCTGTAGCCCACACTCTGCCTAACTGGGCACATTTTTTTCCACGATGGTTAGGCCTACTGTGTGGGGCATTGAGAAGGTGACAGCTAAGAGGGGGCGGTGCTTAGTTGCCATTGGGGGGCATTCGTCCATTTTATGTTTTAATACTAAGGAGAGCCTCGGCAGGCTTTATGACGAGATCAATGGGGCATTGGGAGGCTTATGATGAGGTCCAGGGGGCGTTAATTGAAAAAGGGTTAAGAACCACTGATATAGCATGTAGCATTAAAAGAGGACTCTACAGAGCAGCAGGACGATGGCAGGCGAGAGGAGAGCAGTGTCTGAAGCAAGTAACCGACACAAAGCAGAAAAAGGAGGTGTAGAATTGGGTCCAGACGTGCAATCTTCAAAAAAGCCTTTCTCCTTCATCTTCAGAGGAGGTCCAGGCTTTTCCAGTAAGATCAGAGAGGGTCTCGTCACTGCTTCTAGGGGCCAAAAATAGAGAAAGTGCCACTCTAACCCACCACCCCCACCCTCTTCTCGTTCTCACTCCCTCACAGTGACTGATCCAAGGTAATTAGCATGAAATGGTCTGCCACCACCGTGGCTGAAACCACAAGCCCCCATAGGGCACTAGGACCTAAACAAACCCTCCCTTGACAGGGAGGGGGGAGGCTGGGCACCAGAATATGTCACACTTGGAAATGTGGAAATGTTACGCATATACAGCACTCACATTACCAGTTTATTCCAGCAACAAATAACATGATGTGTGAGGGAGAACGTAATGGGAGTGTTCCTTTAACATCTCCATGTAGTTTACTTAGTCTCAACAGAAATAACAAAAATGATGCATCATTTCTTTAAAACATACTGGATCACTCGTTCTTTTCTTACTGTACCTATGATACAGACATGCATTTACTGTAAGTTCTGAAGGGGGGCACTATGACTGTGTTCTCCTGTGTTCTCCATGCCGTCTCCTGCACAAGACAAGCGTTAAAACTGACTGCCCCTCCTGTCTTCTGTGAACATGGTGAAGAAAACATCCATGCAGATAAAAAAAAGACAGAAAAGTCCGTTACAAGTCTGTCTTTTTTATCTGGCTATTTATTGGTCCTGCTCCCAGGTCAGATGCTTAAATGTGCGAGCTTTCACCTTCAACTTGAAAACATCCATGCACCCATTACATGTTCTCACTGTTATAACCAACCATTCCTCTGCAAGGTTTGGAGACTGTTTTCATCCCTCAATTTTGTTTGTTTTTGTTTGTATGTGTATTGCGTACGTCATGCATAGTGCACATAAGGCATGGCGTTACATAATAAAAGGTAGGAGTAACATATCGGTCCTGCATAATATCCATCCCATTCACTTTTCCACCTTTGACAAACCCTCAGACTCGAAGCCTTGAAGCCTTGAAGCCTGGCTTGTTGGTTTACATATGGTTTATGCCTTACAGAATCATGCTCTCGTTTTTTTCATCCTATCTCAATCACACTTCTGTCTCTCCTCCTGTCCGTCTACTGTAGCTGTCTGTATCTGTCACTCTGTGTTTGTGTCTGTCTGTCTGTCTGTCTGTCTGTCTGTCTGTCTGTCTGTCTGTCTGTCTCTCTCTCTCTCTCTCTCTCACACACACACACACACACACACTCTCTCTCTCTCTCTCTCTCTCTCTCTCTCTCTCTCTCTCTCTCTCACACACACACAAACACACACTCTCTCTCTCTCTCTCTCTCTCTCTCTCTCTCTCTCTCTCTCTCTCTCTCTCTCTCTCTCTCTCTCTCTCTCTCTCTCTCAGTGGTAGAGCAACCATAGCAGACATTTTTGTGGTGAAATCATTAAACCCACGTGCGAGCGCTCTCTGTGGGCACCGGGGTCTTGCTCCTCTGCCTGTAGCCCAATAAATCATACAGTTTCCAGGAGGACCACACAAGAAGCAGCAGCTCCTCTGCACTGCGCAGCGCAGGCACACAAGAGCACTGATCACCAGACAACACACACACACACACATACGCATGCATGCACACACACGCGCGCACTTGCACACTCGCACACACACACACACACACACACACACACACACACACACACACACACACACACACACACACACACACGGGGACAGACTGAGACTAAAACATAGCAAATGAAAAAGAGAAAGAAAGAAAGAAAGAAAGAAAGAAAGAAAGAAAGAAAGAAAGAAAGAAAGAAAGAAAGAAAGGAAGAAAGAAAGAAATATTTTTGGGGGCAGATAACACGATATATAAGCAGATTAGGAGAGAGGGAAAAGTTAGACATGCTAACTACATTTACTAATAAGATACATTTTTTTTAAAGATTGAAA